>NW_022631002.1:10452896-10526667 GCF_010015895.1 Lontra canadensis
TTGGGAGCGGGGGGGTGGGGTTATGGACACTGGGGAAGGTATGTGCTATGGTGAGTGCTGTGAAGTGTGTAAACCTGGCGATTCACAGACCTGTACCCCTGGGGATAAAAATATATTATATGGTTATAAAAAATAAAATTAAAAAAAAAAGATTAGTAGGATGTCAGGGGCACCTGGGTGGCTCAGTGGTTAAGCCTCTGCCTTCAGCTCAGGTCATGATCTCAGGGTCCTGGGATCGAGCCCCCGCATCAGGCTCTCTCCTCAGCAGGGAGCCTGCTTCCCTCCTTCTCTCTGCCTGCCTACTTGCGATCTCTGTCAAATAAATAAATAATTAAAAAAAAAAAAAATTAGTAGGATGTCATAAATAGAATGGACCAAAATACGTTCTGTGGAATATCCAATGTGGCAAGATACCTTAAGACACCATTGTGATGGAAAGTGGGAGAATTCACTCCCTCAGAAGCAGCTTCTGTGGGCTGAGGGCAGTTCCCAGAGGAGGTGGTCATACACATGAGGCCTGAGTGGCCAAACCCTAGAACGCTGGGGACCTGGCAAGCATCACTTATACTCATAATAATTACCATGAGCAAAAGGAAAATAACAAATGCACATACACACATATGCATATAAGCAAGAAAAAAAATGAATCACCCATGAATTAAAATAGAGCAGATATTTTAGGCAAATGACTGACAGTTAATTTGTATAATACCAAAAATAGAGAAGCCATTTACTTGTGATTCAATGAGCCATGCTAAATTTCATGAGTTTCATTTATGTTTACACTGGTAGAACGTGGATTGCATATGACATCATTTTAAGCCAGTAACTAGAATAAAAATCAGAGACAGAATATAAATTTAAGCTTAAAAAAAGTTCAGTGTTCTCATTGGAAATATATGTATTTTAAAAATGTTTTTAAAGATTTTATTTATTTGACACAGAGAGAGATTGCAAGTAGGCAGAGAGGCAGACAGAGAGAGAGAGGGGAAAGCAGGCTCCCCACTGAGCAGAGAGCCCAACTAGGGGCTCGATCCCAGGACCCTAAAGATCATGACCCGAACCAAAGGCAGAGGCTTAACCCACTGAGCCACCCAGGTGCACCTATTCTTTTAATTTTTAAAATCCTGCAAAGATAAGTTTATATGGTCATGTTTTAAAGGGGTTAATACCCAGATCAAAAACCTTTCTCAAGTTTTTCTCAAATACAACTCAAAACCGTCTTTATAACTTACACAGGTAGCTCGATGACAGCATTACCAGAAGGCTCACTGACATCCATGTAATTGAGCAGAACAGCTCAGTTATCTGGATATTCTAAACATTCATAACCTTGAAGAAGGGGACGGCATAACAAGGTGACAGTTGACATATGCAAGTCTTGCTCATAGGATGAGAATATGGGTCTGAATAATTTTAGGATGAAAGACAGTTTTTACCATTTGCTGGCCATTTGGATGTACCTCCCTAGGTGGGACGTAGGAGCTCCCTTGGAGCAGCTGGAACTAAGTCCATGATTGCAGAGGACATGGCAAAGCTTTGTGTGTGAGCTGTACCATCGGAGGTGCTTTTGCCTATGACCTGTTGGCAGTAAGAACTGTGAAAATTCAAGGATAGGCCTTCAGAGGCCTTGTGTATTTCTGTCTATCCTTTTGTGTGTTGGCCTATGCTGTGAGAGTTATCATTAGCCCGAGTTATCATTAGCCAAGAAGGATGCAGGATCTGGGGAGTAGAGCTGCTCCAGCTTTTGCAGCCAGAAGCGGAGCTGCTCAGCCAAGCTCACCCCAACCCAGCTGACTTGAAGATCTATGAGAGCAAATGCTTACCTCTATACGCCTCTGAGTGTCAGTGGCCATTTTTCATGACCAAGTCAGCTGATTGAGCACATGCCCGCACCCCACCCTGGTCTCTCTTCAGATTTCCTTCGTCTCCTTCCACAGCTTTCAAGCCTGTGCTTCTTGGGTTACACCACCCCTGGAAGTACAGCTATCCCAGGCCGTATGACCTCTACCGTCCTTCCTGACGGCACAAGCCTTGGGCCTAACTCTGGTAGAAGTTACATCTGGAAGCTTCCTCAGGAATCAGCCACAGGAATCAGAGTGAGGAACTGAACTAATTCTCCCATTAATCGGATGCTACAGATGAATCTTCCTGTCTGTGATCTGTGTAGGGATTGGAAAGTGGATGAAATTCAGTGGATACCTGCTGCGTGCATCTCATTTAATCCTTATAATGAATGCTTCCATGGGTGTTGTCATTCTTAGAGGAGACTGGAAACTCAAAGAGTTTGTTACTCGCTCAAGGTCACCCATCCAGGAACTGGCTGTATGTAGACCCAGGACTGTCTGGTGCCAAAACCCATTCTTTCTCCAGTGCCCCAGTGCATCTAAACTCCACAGTGATGTTGTAGTTATTCTGATTTACTAAAATCTCTAATATTTATGTAAGTGTCCTAACAGTGAGATAGATAGAATAGGAGATACTAACCTCCATTTTTTTTTTTTTCTAAAATGATATAAGTAATTTATCCCAATACCTGGTTACCAATGATTAGCTACCATGAAGGGCTAGCAAAGCTTTCTTCGGTATGATCACAAATATTGCTAATATGATTGTAAATAAGATACATGAAAAGGAAGTGGTATTCCCAAGCCAATTACTTTGGCTAGCACTGTGTAAGACATAGATCCTTAACAATGGGATAAATGCATTCTGTGATGATTTACCCTCACAATTTCTCTTTGGAAGGAGCTATTTTTGTTTATAAAATATTTAACGCGTCTTCTGGGATGGAAGAAGAGAAGCTGGGGGCCTGGATGGGAATAGAACTCTTAAGAGTGCAACCAGGGCTGATGTATTGTCCATGAAAATGCCACATAAACTGGTGGTGGATGCTGATACAGTCCCAGGCATGCCCAGGAAACCAGCTATGCACCCCATGGGTTAACCCACCTAATCCTCAGATACCCTGTGCGTTAGTTTTACTTTGACCAGCCCACTTTCCCAAATCGGACAACTAGCCACAGAGCGGCTAAATGACTTACGCAGTTGTACAAGCTAGAGGCGGGGGGAATCAGGAATGAGAACCCAGGGGTTCTCTTTCACCAAGTGTTACCTTAGGAACCCTTCTTTGATGTGTTCCTCCTGAATGGGATTTTCTGAAAAACAAAATTGTAAATAAGAAGATGCAAAATAAAAGGTGGGAGTCAGAATGGAAATGAAATCCCAACCAGGGAAAATAGTGAAGGCCTGAGTCAGATCCGAAGTCACTTAAGAAACACACAAGAGGTTGATTGGATTCAAGTGGAAAATGAACTAAAAATCAATGGTTGATAAAAAAAAAAAAATTGGGTATCTTTGTCTCTCTGAACATGACATAGACTCAAAACCTTAGTAAAATCTACCAGGTGCACAGTTGCTTCTTTTAAAGAGTGTCAGGTTTGTTGGTGAAGACAGTGACTATGAAGATGTTGAATTTCCTTATAGACGACGTAGCCCATGTAAATAGCTACTCCCTCAATGCTGTAAGATGCCTATAAAACAATCTGAAATTAATGTGCATCAAGATTTAAAAAAAGGAAATCAAGTTTAGGCATCTTGAATGCAAAGTATATGAAATGCATGAAAGCATTTTTCAGGATTGTCTTTCATCTCACTGGTAATAGATTATGAGTTGAAATTATTTTCTCCTATGAAACACAGGCATGTCTTAGGAAATGGTTATACTCTATATTCTCACCGAGATAGAATGGGATCCTACTTCAAGGGAGTAAGTAGAATTTGGAGGAAAGAGGGGAAAAAAAAGATTAATTAGCATGCAGCTCCTACAACAAGTGTCGTTGGTAACAGGATGAGCAAGACATGACAGAAAGTCATTCCTCAAGAATCTGTTGGATGTTCTCCACCCTACCTCCTCCACTTCTCAAGGAAGAATTTCTAGGTGAAGATCTGGAGTGGCAAAGGTCATCAGTTATCCTCTCCTGAAGGTTTAGGAAGGACAAAAGTAATAGTACATTGGGGGTGACTCCAGAGGGAGAGACTTGTCTTACGTGTCGCCGCAACGTTCATAGTGCTTTACTCGGAAAGGGACTTCAATTAATTGCCATGGATGAAAGAGGGAGGATCACAGCTACACTTGGTCTAGTGCATTTTTTTCTGACTAGTAAATCACCAAAGTGGGAGGAATGTCCACCAAGTGTCATATCATCTTTTTTTTTTTAAATTCTGAGGACAAGATAGATAAACTATTATGCCCAGAGTAAAATTTCTAAATTCTGCTTCTTAAAATTGCAGTTCCCCAAATTCTGCTGGTGTTGATCCAAGTTGTGTTCTGTCATTAAATCAGCAAATGAATTGAAATCGGGACAGAAAGTCCATATGGTGACTTTACCGATCTGACTTTATTACAAGAATTAGGCAACTGACTGTGATCCATGACTGGGATCCCATATACAAAATAAGCACTATTGGGGGCACCTGGGTGGCTCAGTCAGTTAAGCATCTGTCTTTGGCTCAGGTCATGATCGCAGGATCCTGGGATGGAGCCTCTCATCAGGCTCCCTGTTAGGTGGGGAGCCTGCTTCTCCCTCTCCTACTGCTCCCCTGCTTGTGTTCTCTCCCTCTGTCAAATAAATAGATACAATCTTTAAAAAGAAAGAAAGAAAAGAAAAGAAGCACTGTGTGCAAAAACTTCTATATAATTCTATAAATATAGATCCACTTTCAAGTTTATTTAATCTATTCTAAATAGAATCAAAAGTTGTATGTTTGAATTCCAGTTTTGTCTTTTATAGGCCATGTTATAAAAACCCATTTTTAAAAACTGACCATATAAATACTGGCAAAGGTATAGAACAGCTGAAACTCTCCTATATTGTGGGTTGGAAGCAAAACGATACAGCCCCTTTGCAAAAGAATTTGGCATATGAGCCAGCAATGCCATGCTTAGACATCTACCCAAGAAAAAAAGACCTACGTCCGCATAGAAACCTTACATGAATGTTGATTGCAGCTTCATTTGTCATTGTCGGGAAGCTGGAAATAACCCAGAAGTCATCTGGGGGATGAATGGAAAAATTATAGTACATCTGCACCGGAGAATACTACTCCGCAGTATATGGGAATGAGTTCTTGATACACAGTAACAGCCTTCGGGGCGTCTCGGAGGTGTTCTGTTCTCAGAGCCAGTCTGACCAGCCCCATACTGTAGGCCTACACTTAATGGCATTCGGGGAAAGGGGAAGTTACAGGGACAAGAATCAGACCAGTGTCAGCCAGGGGTTGGGAAGTGGGGAACTGGTCATCAATAACTCTCTAGTACTGTCAAATATAGTATTTCTTGCTGGTGGTGGTTTTACATGACTAGATGAATTTGTCAAAATTCATAGAACTCTGCATAAAAATGTGTGAATTTTATTCTACGTAAATAGACCTCGTACCACAATACACTAAATGGAATTCCTCAGTGCTTACAACCTTCGATATATTTTTTTTTTTTCCCAAATTGAGAGATAAAAGCACTTTGAGCTTCCATGTCTCCAGCAGATTACCTAGTGGTAACCCCACGGGATTGTCACTAACGAAATGTTTCCTGAACAGTAAATTATCTGTAGTCTCTGTTACCTGGGGAGGCTTGAGGTCAGATTGCCGTTCCTCTCCCATATGATACCCATCACTTGGCCTTGGCAGTTAGTGGTAAAACGCATGCTCGGGGCTAAATTCCAGGTTTCATTTTGTGAGTCGCGAAAGACATTCCCTCCTCCCCCTCTTTTCTTCTTCTCCATCTTAGGCAGTCAAAAAAAAAAAAAAAAAGTTTAACAATAACCTGGAGACCTTTAATCTTAATTCATGTAAAAATGGAAAATGTCTCCTTCAGATTGAACGTATACACGTAACATTTTAAAGTCAGTGATGGATGATTGACAACCATCTACTGGTCCTGTGTCTGCTTGGATATCCATGGGACTCCCCTCTGATGGGGACACTGTCCCTTTTCTGCACTTTAGGGAAGGGCTTTCCCTCTTCTCCTCACTCTCAAGGATGTGGTTTGCATAGAGATGGGCCAGAGAAGGGACCAGATGTTGTAGCCCTGGGGTTTTCCTAATTAGAACTGAGGTGAGGAGGCTCTTTCCAAAGAGGGGGAGTGTGTTCCTGGAGCTGCTGGAGACAGAGCCTCCCATCTCTTGGGACAAGCAAGGAGGAGAGCAGTCAGCAGCCTGCGAATAGAAATGGGGTTCCCGGGGTCCTGAACATCGAGTTCTGCCCTTGTTCTCTTCCACTTGTCACGGTTGAGGCTCCCATGTCCTATCTTCAGGACGGTTGTGTTTTATCATGAGCTAGTTTCAAAATGAGTTTTTGTTTTGTTCTGTAACCAAATGAGCCCTGACTAATAGCCCATAGATCCATGGTAATGAACGCTGATATGAGCCATAGAGTCATGAACTTTTGTATTGAAAGTTAAGGTAATTCATGAAATTCCCTATCGTTAATTTTAATGAAGAAACTGAAGCCTATACAGTGAAGTAATTAACCCATTATCACCTGATGTAAATGGCATAACCAGGAATTAAATTTATGGCTTCCACTTTTCTCTGCTTCCTCCAATGCACAAGAAGCAACACGTATATCCTATCTGAGCCTCTTAGGATTCAGCAGCAGGTGGTGATCCCCATCTGTGCACAGTCTCTCGTCCCTTGTGGCCAGTAAAGTTGTTTCTTTTTTAATTAAAAGAATTGGGGGGGAAAAAAGTTGTACACATTCTGGCTACTTGCTACCTCTGGGATCTCTGTTTTACTGACCCTCCTCAAACACACTTGACCCTGCTACCTTGTCACCTCCCTGGTTTATTTAGCATGGCACATTTCCGCCATCTATTTGCTTTAAACTTACTGCATGTGTTTTTATATTTAAAGAGGGCTTCTGGGAGATGACATATAGTTGGGGCCTGGTTTTTTGATCTACTCAGAAAAACCTCTGTCTTCTAATGGGTCTCTTCAGACCATTGATGTTCAATGGGTTCTTGATAATGATCTAGTGGTTACTGATGTCGTTGTATGATTACCTACCACGGTCATTGGTGTTTTCTGCTTGTTGACCTTGTTCTTCCTCTTGTGTCTTCCATTCCCTTCCTGCCTTTTGTGGTTTTAACTGGGCATTTTATCTGATTCCATTTTCTCTCCTTTCTTAGTACATCAGTTATACCTTTTTTTTAAATAGCTTTTTCAGTGGTGTTCCTAGAGTTCACAACATGGGTCTACAACTAATCCAATTCCATTTTCAAGTAACGTGGCACCAATGCGTGGGTAATGTGAGTGTCATTGTTGTTGCCCCACAGTATGTTGTGTGTGTGTGTGTGTGTGTGTGTGTGTGTGTGTGTGTTTTCTCCAGTCTTTCTCTTTGCTTTTCAGTTTTCTAGCCTTTTTTTCTCTCTACTTTTCAGTTCTGGAAGCTTCTACTGAGATGTCCGTAAGCTTAGAGCTTCTTTCCTCCGCTGTGGCCAGTCTACTGTAAGGCCAAATCAAAGGCCTTCTCCATCTCTGTTATAGTATTTTTTATATCTAGCATTTCCTTATGGTTCATTCTTAGAATTTCCATCTCTCTGCTTGCACTGTCTGTCTGTTCTTACATGTGTTGTCAGCTTTATCTACTCTGAGTCCTTAGCATATATATTGAAGTTGTTTTATTTTTTTTAAAAGATTTTATTTATTTGACAGAGATCACAAGCAGGCAGAGGCAGGCAGAAAGCCGGGAAAACAGGCTCCCTGCTGAGCAGAGAGCCTGACGTGGGGCTTGATCCCAGGACCCCGGATCATGACCGGAGCTGAAGGCAGAGGCTTTAACCCACTGAGCCACCCAGGCACCCCTTGAAGTTGTTTTAAATTCCATGTATGGTTATCCCATCATCCTTAGCACATCCAGTCCTTGTGCTAGCTCTGTGTCTTCAAATTGTGGGGTTTTGATTTGTTTTGTTTTGTTTTGTTTTTGCCTTTTGGTGTGCCTTGTGATTTTTTTCTTGCTAGCCTGACATGGTGTACAGGGTAAAAGGACCTGCTGTAGATAGACCTTTGGTAATGTAGCCAAGAGCTATGGGGGAAGGAGAAGTGTCCCATATCCTGTGATGGGTCTGAGTCTCTGAGTGTGTCTGTGTCTGTGGACTTCACCAGTGTTGGTCTGTTACTTCTTTCCACACTGGTGGGACTGGAGGGCTACAGTGAGCTGCCATTGGGTATTTCCCTTTCACTGGTCAGTGAGGCCCTGAGAGTATACCTCATCAGGTTAGCTTCTGGGTAAGAAGTTTCTCCTAAAGACAGGTCTTGTTAAGAACAGAGTTCTCGGATGTATTTTAAAATGGTTCCTCTCCCCTTCCCTCTGATGGAAACAGGAAGAGATTTTTTCCTGATATTCACTGTGGGCATCTGGTTGAGCTTCTGGAGATAAATCTCACAAGATTATGGGTGTTCTTTTATGACCGAACCGCCCCTCCCCCCCACCAGAGTTTTTGTCTCTGACTTTTCCACACTGATCTCCCAGCAACTGAACAATCACAGATCAGCCCTATCTCAGGTCCCCATGGTGGTTTACAAGTCTCTGCTTGGGAAGACACTGTGACTCTGTTGTTTGCTTGCCTGTTTCTCTGGTCTTTAGAGGCAGTGGTTTGCCCTGTATCCTCACCTCTCTTAGGGATCCAAGGGATCCAAGAACAGTTGTTGATTTTTCAGCCTGTTCCGCTTTTACTTGTTGGGGTGGAGTGGTGACTTTCAAGGTCCTTACCTGCAGGAACTGGAAACCCAAATCTCCCCTCACTCTTTTGTAGTCATATGCCCAGCTGAAATCCTTTTTACTTCTTTCCTTTACATGGAAATTTTTGCCCTCAGCTCTCCTCTCTGTTTACCCCCTCATCTTCTTCAGATGTCATTTTGTCACATAAATCTCTGGATACTTCATAGAATATCATAACTCCCCCCTTACTTTTCCTGCCTTTTTAAAATTCTCCTCTCTAGAAGACATCATTAACATCTATCACTTCTTAATCCTTCATAGTCTTCTTTTTTATCACCTGTGTTCCCCACTGAAGTACAAGGTTCATGAGGACAAAGATATTTGTCCATTTTGTTGACCCACAGACCCTTGAAAAGTGCCTAGAATATATGAGGTACTCCTATTTTTATCAAGTGTGTTAAATGAATGGATAAGTAAGGGATTCTGGGATTTCATTTATTTTACAAAAAAAATCAAAACATAGATTTTTTTTATTCACTGAATTACAGAATTCACCAATGAAATACTTTTTTGAAGGTTTTTCAGAAGGTTTTAGAAGATTTCCTCTAGTAAAATGAGGACCCCAATTCTACCCAAGTTCTATGCAGTGAATAAAATCTTTTTGGTAAGGAGCACCATTTGGAATCTAGGGACAGAGTAAGAAGTATTTCCTGGCCTTGAGTGGTCTGTTCCTGGAAACAGGGTCTGTGTTGAGATATGGGAAACTCTGTTTCTTGCTCAGTCTGTCCAGAGCCTTGTGGTCTCTTACCTCCATTTTCTCTGCATCTGTTCTACTCTTTGCTGCTTTGTACATGGTTTTGCTTGGTTACCTCCAAGCAAGTTCACAGAACAAAGGGAAGAGGATTGGCTATCTTTGATCAGGTACCCATCCCTGCGTGATCAGGTATATGACCAAGGACAGTGGGGAGGGGAGAGGAAAGTGGAATCACAAGGAAAAAAAAAAAAAAAAACCCAGGAATACCTCTTCTAGGGACTATGGGCAAGTGATAAGGTCTAGAAAGGACTAAGGGCAGGTCTGGCAATGGAAGTATCCAAAAGTGTTTTGTCATATTATAAAGTCATTGATGGACTATAAATGTTAAGTCTGTGATTCTCAGCTGTGTGATGGATCTGGAATAGACCTCAGTAGATGACATACATCTTCCTTTCTTCATTTTTAAAGAGGAGGAAGTTCAAATCCAGAGAACTTCTGATTGTCATTCACGGTATCACATTACTGTGCTTTGACACCTTACGAATTTCACCCAGATACTCTAGGATCTCAGTTTCCTTATTCGCGAAATAAAATGAATTCTACATTTTAAGAAAGTAGTATTTGTCTTAAAAGAAAATTTCAGCAATAATCTTCTCTACCATTCTCCCACCGTTGCTGTCTTTGAAAGACACTGTTCTGTTTGCCCATGGTTTTTCCCCCCTCCATAATTTAAATGAAAGAGTCCAATTTCTTTTCTTTTTTTTTTTTTAAGATTTTTTTATTTATTTGACTATGAGAAATACAGCGAGAGAGGGAACACAAGCAGGGGGAGTAGGAGAGGGAGAAGCGGGCTTCTGGCTGAGCAGGGAGCCCATTATGGGGATCGATCCCAGGACCCTGGGATCATGACCTGAGCTGAAGGCTGAGGCTTAATGGCTAAGCCACCCAGGTGCCCTCCAGTTTCTTAATTGGCAAAAAAATCTTAGGAAAAGAAGTTAAAAACAAAAACAAAAACAAACAAAAAACCCAGAGGAAGTTCTTCATTAAGAAAAGACAATCCTAGGGGCACCTGGATGGCCTAGTCAGTTAAGCATCAACCTTTGGCTCTGGTCATGATATCAGGGTCCTTGAGGTTGAATCCCACTTTGGGCTCCCCACTTATTGGGGAATCTGCTTCTCCCTCTCTCTCAGGCCCTCCACCTCCCCTCCCTCCGCCCCTCCTGCCCTTTTGTGTGCTCTCTTTCTCTCTGTCTAAATAAATAAAATCTTAAAAAAAAAAAAAAAAAGACATGTAGTAGCTTCATAAAATGAAACCGGAACTTGTGAGAAACACACATACAAACACGTTATACATCTACAGGTAAATTCTCAAATATATTTACACCCCAAACATTATTCTCTTGTGAAGAAAAGAAATCAAATTTGTGTAACAGAGGAGCAAAAAATAAATGTTTTGTGCCTTTGCTTGAGAAGTACCTGTTTACTTTCTATTTACATTTGTATGCTTTGCTATACTTATTTGTCTGTCTTTCTTTTTTCTTTCTTTCTTTCTTTTTTTCTTTCTTTCTTTCTTTCTTTCTTTCTTTCTTTCTTTCTTTCTTCTTTCTTTCTTTTTTAACATGTATTTACTCCTGTATACACCTTAGCAAAATCACCAGGGACACTTAAAAAAAAAAAAAAAAAAGAAAGCTACTAAAATAATGTGCACTGCATAGTCCTTAACATAAATCAACTTTAAAGAATAATGTACTAAAAAAAAAGAATAAAGACAAAAAAATTCTTCCCCACAGTGTAGTCTGGAGCAGGATTTGTTGACACCCAAGGAGATGGGGTGCCTGGGAGGCTCAGTTGGTTAAGTGTCTGCCTTCAGCTCAGGTCCTGATCTTGGGGTCCTGGGATCAAGTTCAGTGTCAAGCTCCCTGCTCAGCAGGGAGCCTACTTCTCCCTCTGACCCTCCCCTACCCATGCCCACTCCCTTGCTCTCTCAGATAATTAACATGTATATTAAAGGGAAAAAGGCATGGAGGCTAAACATGGGAGAGCCACAGCTGCTTCCACAGTTTGGCCGATCTTTATACAAGTTCTAGGCTGTTTCTTTGCCAGGAGAAGTGATATTTTTGTCCACTGTCACATATTACTGGACTCTGAAGTTGTAAACAAATACTTGTTTCTGTTTTCCAGACTATATACCACTAAAAAATAGCTAGATGCTGACATTTTAACTACGTAAGTTGATTCCAAGGAAGATGAAGAAACACATGTTGATTAATTTAACATATTAGTTACCTCGGGTGTTAAATATATGCAAACTTAGATTTCCCGAAGGATCTTGGGTACCTTAAGTAGCCTTTATTTTGGACCTCAAACTCTTTACTTGCAAAATAGACACTAACGCAAATTTCTCACAGAGCCAGAGCCTGCTATGTACTAAAATGGTCAATACCAAATGGTGTGTCACTATTAGTTCTGATTAGTTCTGTAGCATCAGGAAATTACCATGGAATCCATGCTCTCTAGCAATCACTATTTTGGGAGACGATTTGGAAACTCATAAAACTTTATATTTTATTTTTACTTGGCAAATAGCAGTTGTAAAGGACAGACTTTTGTATCTTGGGGTTCCATAGAGGATGTCCCTGCCGGTGGATGACGGACACATGGGTCTCTATGAGGACGGCATTTACACACAATAGAATATGGGGCTGAATTTCTGCAGAGTGACTAACGGGCTTGTGGCAAACAGTCTGTCTACTTTTTCAGTCATTGCTCTAATGAACGTTCCTTGATGAAGTGGTAGTTCCTATCACTTAAGAAATCTGTCCAGGCCAAATAATCACCTAAGGGACAGAATGCACAGATGGCACACCTCCACAATGAGACCTTTTCCTCTCCTTCCCATTGTCCTGTGTTCTGTAAGGAATTTAATATATGAGCGTAGCTTGAAAAGAAAAACATCAAAACAAGTTGCCATATAATCTTGTTCTTTTCATTTTCTCATGGCCATCTTTGACTTGGATAAGGAGTCACTTGAAACATCCCATCAACACGGAGTGGTCAGTGGAGGGTTGGCAGGGGATAGAGGCGGTCTGTGCTCATAACACAAGCCATCAATGTCTCCGTAGCTCTCTCTGAACTGGATTTGATTCACTTCTTGCCCTTCCATTCCGTTGGCTCCCACACTGAATCGCTGTGTTTTAACTACATGCATTTCATATGCTGCTGTTGAAGTTTTCAAGGCTAAATAAGGATGAGGCTTATGTGGAGTATTTCTAGACCACAGGGGGAGAAAAATTCCAAAGGAACCCAAAAACAGACAAAATAAACAACCATCTAAAACTCTTCCCTGCTGATTTTAGAAAATATCTCATCTACCCTTGTTGATAAAATCAAACAATTCAATTGGGATGTGTTTGTTAAAAAATTAAAATAATAGACTTTTGTATTTGTAGGTTATCTTACTTTTTAGCTAGTGCATTGTTCCCAGGACTCATTCTCCTTTCATGATCTATGAAAATATTTTTTATAAACAAAATTGAAGACATCATTCAGAAAGTTAAGATTTGATGCCACGGAATACCTGGGTGGCTCAGTGGGTTAAGGATCTGCCTTCAGCTCAGGCCATGATCTCAGGGTCCTGGGATTGAGCCCGGCAAGGGGCTCCCTGCTCATCAGGGAGTCTGCTTCTCCCTCTCCCTCTGTGTTCTCTCTTTTGCTCTCAAGTAAATAAACTCTTAAGGAAAAAAAGATTTGATGCCAGAAGCTCTGGATATACCTAGAGTTTGAGGACAAGTAAAACCATGTAAAATACAAGTGGATGAGCTGTTAGTTACATATAATATAATAAGATGTCACAATCAAAAGACTTTGATAAGGCAAATTTTTATCAAGCTCTGTAAGTCAAATCATCTAAAAAATAAAGAACTTTTGAAGAACATTTAATTAACATATATTTATGTTTGCAAATGCCTACTTAACATCCGGAAGCAACTCGTCAAAACTGGAAAGAGAGACATGTTGGCTCATTGGCTGTAGGAAAAGCAAGGCATCACCTCTTCTTTCAGGAGCCACACACAGACTCAGACATGATTCTGAACAAGGGGTTTCAGATTAGGAGTCCTCTGCCACTCCATGTTTCTGGCACGTTCTCTCCAGGCCACACAAATGTTTCACTGAAAACTCCTTCCATGTGCCAACCAAACACGTACCAAGAAACAGAAAGGATTTCGTGCCAATAGTATTCAAGTACAGTGTGCTTAGCACAGATTCTTGGACCAAATTTCCCAAGAAACTGGCATCAAATCTGATGGGTGTTTGTGGCTCATATTTTTAATATATGTCAGAATAATATTAGTCCCTTTCTACAAAATGGTTCTTTCGTGTATTAAACAACATCCACAAAGAGACAAACATGGAGAGAGAGAAATGTTTCTTTGAGTAGAACAGCATTTCTGCAAACAGAGAAGGACTATAGGAAAACCTTAATTTTGAAACTAGTGTGAAACTAACTTATGCGACACTGGTCACAGTTTCGACAGGACACTTAGTTTCAAAACTTCCTCACCAGAGATATTAATAACAAAAAGAGCAAAATACTTTTTCATTGGAGAAGATCTGGTGGATACCACCTTGACCAAGTGATCAAAATTAGTATCACTGTTACTAGGGTAACAGGACAGCAGGTGCCTCCTGGTACGATCCACTAAGGAGGACAAAATATCACTGAGGTGGTTTTCTGGGGGGAAAAAAGTGTTTATATGGAAACACAAACGTTTGTTTAAATTCTGAAGGATAAACAACCGCAGAATCATCCTGTGGGCCTGTTGGTTATTCTTCAGCTTATTTGTAATTGCTTTCAATGAATCCTTCCTCAATCACCTTTAAAAACTTGTTGCCGCAACAAAGAAAATTAAATCTTAGTATATGTCTGAAGTGAAATGAAAATATAATTTTAGGACCCATCAAAAATGTTCACTGAAACAGTGAAACAGAAAACCATCACTTCAAGGCAAAAAGAGTGACAGATTCAACAAAATGCAGCATTCTTTTTCACCAGAGACCGTATTTCCAAGAGATAGAATTTTACATGTTTCAAGTCCATATATTCCTTCAGTCTTCCTATGTGTTCAAAAATGCCCAACCCCTGTTGTATACAAAAGTTCTACTGGCTACCAAATACTGGGATGGGGGTGCATTGAATGCTTTAAGAGTTAACACACCGGAAGAGTTGAAGTGAAGAAATTAAAGAGATTACAACCTTTTGCATTAAATTAAAGAGAAGTTTTCCCCAAAATGTTTTCTGGTCATGAATGCACTATACGAACGCTGATTTCATTTATGTCTCCTCTCAGTCTCTGTGACTTCCGACCAGTGGTCCCAAAAGTCTCTGTTCAGCATGGAAGCAAGAGAGAACTCTTTATCCACGTTCATGTTAGAAGATTTTCTAGCTCAGTCCATGTTCATTGAAAATGACATAAAAGAATACTAAAGTAAACCTGAGCACATCTGTCCTGACCTTGAGTCCGACGACGGTCAGGCTAATGGCAAGCCAAAGCTTAGCTCCTAATATCCACATCTGTGCCTCCCCACATGTTAGCTTGTTTTTAATTCTCACATTGATTAGGTATGATCACAGTGTGATTCCCCCTCCCGCAGACAACTCATTTGTATTGCAAATTGTTAATAACATCTTAAAATCCAACGATATTATCATCACTGGGGGCCCCCACAGCCTTCATACCCACTTCCACATTATTGAACTAACGAGCACGGATGCAGGGACAGCTGCAGCTCCTGGTGAAGCTTATGTAATCAGAAATGTTTCTCCCAGTGGGAACCTCAAACTATTAAAGGATCATAACAGATTAGGTGACTCTGATGAGTAGAGGTGAAAGCCTCTGTTGCATTTGTCCTTTTTGCGGGTACACACGACATTAGGCATGCTAGAATTTGTCTTCGCCGGTAGCTTCATATGAGTGTTCCATATTTATATTTGTGTTCGTGCTCAATATTTTGCTTTCCAAATATAAGTCTGAGTAGATCTCCTGAACAGAATGTACAACAGGTATACCTCTGGGCCTTGGAATCAAATAGACTGGAGTTGGAATTTTGGCTTCTTTCATTGCTACAGAGGAGCATTGAACAAGTTTCTTGTCTCCTTCTGCCTGTTCCCTCATTTCAAAAATAAAAATAGCAGTAATCCTTTTGTGTATTTAATGAAAACGTGGATTAAAGTGCTGTGTACAATAAAATACCAGCTACTGCTAGAGCTCATCATGAAAGTGCTTTCGGTCGCAAGAATATGCTATTTCTTAGCTTTTATTTTAAGTTAAATAAACTTATTATACATTCAAGTGGATTAAACCTATACTACTATTTTCTGAATTACATCTTACATGTTGGAATCTTGAGGGGGCCAAATGAATGTAATTCTTTGGGTCCTTTGAATGATCCAATCAGATAATCTCCTTTGAAATATGGTCATATATTTACTCAAGTATCTTACATTGACGGCCATTTTGTTCTATCATTTTCTTTCAGAGCTTTAGTTTTGGACTCGAGACTGTGGTAATTGAAGATTTCTGCTTCTGGCCATGATGGATTAGTGTGCAGCTGACCAAACCCAAAGCCAAGAACACAAGAGAAGGTAAATTCAATGAGAATACATTCTTGAAGGTACCAGAGAGTTTTCAAGGGAGTTAGAACTGGGGGTGCCAGGAACCTGGAGAGAAGGATAACACATTGGAGGTAAGCCAAACGGTCTCCATGGCATTTTTTTAGTCAAGGCATTTGCAGATTGCGCAACAGCATGGGGCAGGAGGTAGAAAGCTGGGCAGACCGTAACAGCTGAGCAGCGTTGGTGACAGACTTGCAGGTGTGAGAGCCAAACATTGGGAATCCGATCTTTCATGGCATCCAGGACTGGAAGGGCTGACTTCTGCAGTGAAGGGAAGAGAAGCAAAGGAAATCTGTGCTCTCATTTTCATCTTAAAGTTGTTTGTCAGTGAAAAGGGATCATAGAGCAAAAGGCAAAGCAGAGGTTAGCTCCTAAATGTTTCTAACAAGATACTCAGAAATGTTTGCAGATTCACAGAACAAGAAATTGAAAAAACTAGGAACTATGTCCCTAGGAAGGGACGAGTGCTGATAAACAACCTGTAGGAAAAGCAGGCAGAAGATAGACCAGGCCTTATAAAAACCTAAACCCACACTTGAATCTGTCCAAGTCCTGCTTGGGTAAGGGGATGCCATAATCAGCTACATGCAAGAATTTATAACCTAGTTCCCTAGAGGAATATAACATCAGCCCATAAATTTTTTCATGCAAAAATGGATGGCATTTAATTAAAAAAAAAAAAAAAGAAGAGGTCAACAATAGGTCCAAGAAGATAACAACGTTAGAAACAGAACCAATGATCATCCCTATTTCAAAGTACATAGAAAGGAAGTTTAAAATTGTAATTTTTACCAAGAGGAGAGATGGTGAGTGAGAGGATCCCCATAGAGAGCTTGAGTCCCTATAAAATTCCTGCATGGTTTCAGAGTAGGCCAAGTTCTCATAAAGTGATGCCAAAAGCAGTTACTGTAGTCTTTCTCAATTCATCCATGTTGGTGCACATGGCAGGATCTGCTTTTATTAAGGTTCCGTGATATTCCCCTGTGTGTGTGTGTGTGTGTGTGTGTGTGTGTGTGTATCATGATCTCTGTATCCATTCATCTCTTAACAGACATTTAGATTATTTCCAAATCTTGGCTCCTGTAAATCCCAAACACATAGAAGTGGAGGGTTGAGTGGTGATTACCAGGGGTGGAGAAGTGGGGAAATTGGAGAGAGGGGGGCAGATTTTGGTCCAAGGGTACAAGCACACAGTTATACAGAATGCAGAGATCTAATGCACAGCGTGATGACCACAGTTAAGTGTATCGAATACTGGAAATTTTCTAAAAGTGTATTTCAGGTGCTCTCATCACACAAAATCATGGTCACTGTGTGAGATAAGTTAATTACCTTGAATGTAATCATTTCACAATGTATGTGTATGTCAAAGCATTATGTTATATACCTTTAACATACATAGTTAAAAAAGTAGCCATATAGGAAAAGCTGGACAGAATTTCTTAAGCATTAAGAATTTGGGGTCACCCAAAGACACAGAGAAGAGACTAGAAAAGCCCAGGAAGTGGGGAAAGCTATTTGCATTATATAAGAAAGAACTTGTAGAGAATAGATCAACAACTTTACCCAATTACACTTCACAAATGAAAACAACCAATAAGGCATTAGTATATAAGATACTCTACATCATCATTCAAAAATGCAAATTCTGTAATGGCCAGAGTGATAAAATTGAAAGGCTGGTGATGGAGAGGGTGTGAAAGAACATGACTCCTATTCTTTTGGTAAAAGGTAGAATGGTTACCAGCCCTGGGGACAGGTCTTCTGTCCAGAATACTAAATACAAATGTGTGGATTTTCCATGACCCCATAACTCAACTACCAGGCTCGATCAACAGAAATGCATAGAATATGTCCATTAAAGATGTATAGTCATATCCATGGCAGTGTTTACTATAGTTCAGACCCAAATGCTCACCAGGTATAGAATGGATAAATAATTTATGGTATATCCATGCAACAAAATAATACGTAAAAATAGAAATTACACTATAAGGAAGAACCACGGACAAATTTCACAGATACAATGTTGAACAACAGAAGTTAGACACAAACATGAGTGTGCTGTTTTAGTATGTTTAGATGGACTTCATAAAGAGTCAAGACTCATCATATTGGACTGCAAGTCTAAATAATGGTTGTTTTTTGGCTGGATTTTCCTACAGTTAATGTTCTGTTTCTTCATATCTAACAACATGAAGTCATTACCTAAGAATCCTCAAAACTCCCTTAATAAAGTAATTACTAACTTACCAGTCAAACCAAACCAAAAGCTTGGGGAACCTTTTTATATAAATAACATTTGCTATTTATCCTATTTCTCCATCCATAATTCATCACTTGCTCAGCTTCTCCAAAGTGAAAACTGCTTATAATCTGAAGTTTCTGAAGAGAGCACATTGGACATTGCTACTGAATGTATAATGGGATAATTTTTATTATGATATAAAATAATTGGCACATGACTGGGCTTCTAGATGCAATACAAGATGGATAATGCCATTAGTCCTTCTGATGTCTTGAATTATGCCATCCTACTCTCATGCTTTTCCCACCTTCCCTTATGCATCTGCCTGGAAAAGTCTGGAAGAGATATGTCCAGATGGAGGAGTGTGTGAGTGCAGGGATACCATATCCGTCCCACAACACAGTTTTAACAACATATTAATACTAACATGTTGATTTTTGCCCCCATTGATTGGCAAAGTCAACCGCAACCAGAATTTAACATTTATATTACACTAGCGTGGTTTTGCTTTTGTTTTGCCTTTGTATTTCTCTGTTAGGGTTAGCTTACCCTTGGTGCTATGCAACAACACTATTTCTGCCCAAAGGGAAATGAATATGCTTCATGAAAATATTACTGTTGCTGTATTTGTTCATTTTTTAATATCTTTCGGCATTCTCATAATTTGTCTGCAGCTTTGCTGATTCTTACTGTAAATTTTTTACTGTCTTCACTATCCACGTTTTCTCTACCATTGGGAAGAAAAATTATTTTAACCTAAAAAAAAATAGTGCTTTAATTGTCAGCAAACAATTGTGAAAGTTTGTCACAGCAAAACTTGTGAAAATGGAAGCGATTATCACCTCGTTGACCAGTGAATCAATATCCAAGGGGCATTTTAGCCAGAACACTCAGATGAGATTGCCTCTGTAGGCTGGTGTTCTGTCTGGGGAGAAGGAGTGAGCTTTAGGGAAACTGGCAAGACCAGACACTGAGCTTTTCTCTTAATAAAGTAGTGTATATGTAAATGCTCTATCTAGCCCATCTTTTCTAGCTTTTGTAATCTCAGTTTACAATAGTAGCAGCATAGTTAGTGATGGACCAGCTTTTGCCCTGAGAACTACTGGAATAAACTGGACAAAACCCAGCAAAACTGTTCAAAGACACCTGAGAGCTACGTTTAAGGCACTAGGTATTTGGGGGGCTAGGATCCTAGGAAAAGAAAAAAGCCAAAGAAATGGGCATCCAGTAGTTGGCTTCATTCTCCACTCAAGGCAGTGAGAATGCTAGAAGCAGTTGCTAGGAGACTGGGAAGAATAAAATTTCAATAGTCCCATGGGATTGGGAGAAAGAAGAAGATGGTGTTTATATTCACCCCATGAAGAGGGACCCTTTTAAATCAATAGGGGCTTTTTTGGGTCCCTGAAAATGCCACACAAGATTATAGTGATCCAGAAACCAGCAGTCACTAATACCAAAACGTCTAATTTAAAACCTACTCGATTCCCAGATTAGATTTAGATGATATTCTCCGATCCAGCTGCATGCCTGAAGCAGAAGCAAATTCTTACTCTAGATTTTTATATAAATACACAAGGGTCAATACAATATGATTTGGCTTAAAAGAAGAAAAGACTAAGAACCAAAGAAAAATCATATAATAAAAATAGATGCAAAAGAAAAGCAATGAAAATACCAGCCTTGTGCCTTGAAATCATGGTAATGAAACTATTCCTAAAGCATTAAAAGATGGGATAGAATTGGCAGAGAACTGGAAACTCTAATGAAGGGCAAAGTGAAAGTTCTAGCAACAAAACCATGCAAAACTGAATAGTTGCCAAATGGACGAATGCAGTCACAGTTTAGAGGTAGTTTGGGATGGTTTGGTTGGTAGGTGAGAACAGAATATCAAGGATGAAATGGAGACTGGAAAAAGCAGGACAAATACTAAAAAGAATTTAAAAGAGATGTTTTCCCTGGGTAAAATTCAGACACTAGGTGAACTGTGGTTGCAGAAAAGAGGGAGGAAAATGGGGCAGAAGCAGACAGTTTCCCAAAATTCATGGAAGTCATTAATTCACCAACTTAAGAAGTATTACAGACTTCAAACAGGATGCTTCCTAGAAGGCCACACCTAAACACTGCTGAAAGCCAAAGACCCATGGAAAAACCTTAAACATCACCCAGAAGAAAAACTTTGTATTACCTTCCTAACAGGAAGAATAAGAATGACCGTTGACCTCTCCACATGAAAGAGTGGAAGCCAAAATACAATTACTTTTCATTATTTCTAAACAGTGCTAGAAGAAAGTAACAGACAATATAGAGTTCTATACCCAATAAAAATAATCCTTTGGAAAATGGAGGCAAAATATTTTTCAACAAATGAAATGTGAGAGCAGCTGTCACCGCAGACCTTCATTAAAAATAACACTGATGTGTATTCTCATACAGAAAGAAAATAATATTAAAGTCAGGTCAGAGGGTAAAACTAAGCAGAAAATTGTGTGAGTAAAAGCATGCCATTTTGGATATACAGTTTCAGTTTTACAAAAGGATAAAATTCATGGAGATGGATGTCATGATGGCTTTATCACATAAAAAGTGTGTTTAATACCATAGTACTGTACACTTAAAAATTGTAAATTTTTTGTGGATTTTGCCACAATAAAATTAAAAAAGAAATACACATAAACACACACAGAGATACAAGGAATAACATGAATGCTCAGCACCCACCAGCAGCTTAAGAAATAGTATTTCTGGTAAGGGATGAATCCGTGATGAGTTTGCTAAACTCATTGCTTAGCGGCTTGTTTTCTGCCATTGCTTTAACACACGAGGAACGCCAACTGGGCTATGAAAGCAATTCAACTTGTATAGCCGTCTTTCCTCCTTCATAGTCCTTTCCTTGGAAAGTCCTTATCTGTCGTACAGAACAACACATCATGATGTCTTGTGGAATTTGAAGTTGATATAAAATATCCAACACCAATAGTCCACATGTCAGAGAAAGGTCCACGTAACTGACCAGGATGTGACAAAAAGTAATAACTTTTTTTTTTAAAGATTTTATTTATTTCTTTGACACAGAGAGAGAGATCACAAGTAGGCAGAGCAGCATAGAGAGAGCGAGGGGGAAGCAGGTTCCCTGCTGAGCAGAGAGCCCGATGCAGGGCTCGATCTCAGGACCCTGGGATCGTGACCTGAGCTGAAGACAGAGGCTTAACCCACTGAGCCCCCCAGGCGCCCCACAAAAAGTAATAATTTAAATTAGACATTAATTAATCAAGAATGCATGCTGCAATCTCTAGAGTAACTTTTTTCTTTTCAAAAATTTTAACAGACTGTGCAGCATTGGTTTCCGGAGTAGAATTCAGTGACTCCTCGCTTCCATACAACACCCGGGGCTCGTTACAACAAGTACCCTCCTTAATACCCATCACCCATCTACCCATCCTCAACCTCCCTCCATCAACCCTGTTTGTTCTAGAGAGTAACTTTTAAAGAAAATAATAAAAGAATACACTCACAGGCTAATCAAGAGAGAAGTGGAATGATAAGATTGATAGTACATCATGATTTTTATTATTGCTTTCCTCAAAAGGAAAGTCTGAAGGAACAGACTTGGGAGCTGGTACGTTTTTGGGGGATGTGGTCTCAGGGAGCAGGACTTCATAGTCGTAGTTGAAACACGGTAGGAAGAAAAGCAGATGCAGATATGTGTTACAGATTAGGTATCATGATGAGGTATAAGGCTTACATGCTTCCAGAATACGTGTGAAGAACCTTAATGAAATGAAGGTCCTAACTGCATACCTGGCTGATGAAAGGGACCGACATAGATCCATCCTCTGCTCCGTTGTGACTCCATATGCACCCTTGGGCTCTTAAGGGTGTCTTCACTGGGGGCTTAGGGAAGTTCCTTCTTAAACGATAAAATGTAAGTTGTGCAGGCAGGCTTAAGACAAGGCACTATCGGATATCACATACAGGAAGTCCATCAAAGTCTTCATTGAACTGACTCTTGAAGCGTTGATTGGAGAAAGAAGTAGAGCCAATGAGATTTTGAACAGGTATGCAGGAGGCTTTTTTGGTAAGGTTTGTGGGGGTGTTCCTGAAAAGTTCCCCAAGTCTCTTTGGATCCAAGAAAGCCTGTGCGCTATTCAGTTTTCTTTCCATGAAGCTCTTTTCTGCTTAAATGATCCAGTGTGTGTTTCTCCTATGCAAATAAGAATCCTGACTGATGAGAAGGAGAACACTGAACGTGTGGGTACCATCTTGACTTCAGAGAACCAAATATTTAAAGAAATCTTAACAAGAAATAATTATAGATTCTCCAGCAGACATATTACAACAGGAGGTAGCTTTATATATACTATTTGGATCTCACATAAATGTCTGGAGAATCATAAGTACTTTGAGAACTGAAAAAGTTACTTAGTGGGACCAATGTTGATCAGAGAGCCATTTGAGCTCAGATATTAAGAATGTTCTAGGTATGGAAAGGAAGATCTAGTCAAATGTTGATATAAGAAAGGTACCTCAAGCTATAAAAACAGTTTCAAGGAGGAGCCCATCCAGAATTTATTCATGCTTAAACATTATATCTAAATGTGAGAAAAATATGTTTAAAGTCCTTTGTGTAAGAAAATTAACATGAAAAATGAAGGCTTGACTCAGGGTGGGGATAATACATTGAAAAAAGTGAGAGAATGCCATCCTATAACTTTAATTTTTGTTCTCCCTTTGTATTAATTGTCACTAACTGTTGAAATGGAAAGAGAGAAATATTTAAGTGCAAGTAGAGCCTTAGGAGATGGGAGAAGAACCTTTTATTATTTAGTGGAAATTGAGATTTCCAGTTCTGTTCAAAAGCAATCTTTGATGTTATACTAAAAGTACCAGGAAGGCCATGTTGGTAGTACTCTAGGGGGGAAAGGACAGTTTTCCGGAAGATGGGGGGAGAGGCTGGATAGAATCTCCCACAAAAGACTGTTCATTGAGAGCTCCACAAATACGACAGAAAATTATGTAATTAACAGAGCAACTGGAAGGGCAGGCAACATTTAGGTTACAGCCTACAAAACTAGAGATGGGGAAATATTTGCAGATTTTTCACATGCAGGAAGTACCCACCATTCAGTTGTTTATGTAAGAGAAATCTTTCTTCTTACTTCTAGAATTCCAGTATCATGCTGCCTGAGGAACTAGACCAAGGAGTGGGGAAGTGCCTTTCTCATACAGTCTCATCTTCTCTCATGTCTCTTTGACCTAAAAGTTGGCTTTCAGTTACCAATGCAATAGTGTTCTAAAAATCTTTCAGTATTCTTTTTTTTTTTTTTAATCTTTCAGTATTCTTGAAACATTGAGTTTGGCAGGAAATACAATGTGTATGTCTGATCTGAGACAAGGTTTGAAGAATGGAAATGCTTATTTGCCTATGCACAGCCTTAAAACCCACTGCTTCCTGATTGCAAATCTGGGAGAATAAATGTGCCCCTTTAAAATATTTAAAATGTCCATCATTAATCATGCCCTCCAGTCTTCGGACGACTTTAAAGCACCATCTTCATCATCCCTCATATTTGACGTGCACTGTCATACATACTAGCCTTTCTGAGTTTGAGACATGGGAGTAAGCAGTCCACGTAGGAAGGTGCCTTCCAGAAACAGAGTCTAGCGTTTTAATCTGGGCCCCCTGTGAATTTCTCAGCCATGTTCTTCTGTTATCCTGTGTCCTATACCTGGTGCTGGATTTTCCCTGTAGTATTCAGATCACGGCTTCTAATTCTTGTGGCATATTAATTTAACCTAACTGCCTGTAAATCCCACTAAAGGAATTTCTCAGTGGACGGTTGGCCTAATTATCCAAAGAATGGAATATATGACCATGGGCCAGTCTTGCTATTCTGACCATTGGAAGGACAGTTTCACTCTACTGTCAGATTGTCATTTTTTACCGCTTAGAGTTGAACTGTGTAGGCTAGGCAACTGAAAATAGTTTTGGCCCCTATGTGGCAGATTTTAGAAATAGTTGAGCCTACTTTATTCCGGAAATAATTTAAAGGAGAAATGCATAAATTAACAAACTGAAAGAATTAAATTGGCTTTATCCTCTACCAGAATTCTTACATACATATTATTATTTAATCTCATACTAGCCATTAATTTTGAAAGGTAATTACTTCCACTTTGATTGTAAAAAAAAAAAAATTAATGTCTGTATAAGTGAGGGGAGTCTTCCCAGGAAAATAAAGTGCTTTCTTTAGGTAGAGAATAAAATTAAGTGTCCTGGGTACCCGAACAGAGGAAGCAGCCTGGCCCGTGCCAGAAACCAGGGTGTGCTTACCAGCTGCGTGGCCTCAGGAAGACAAGGTGAATTCTGGGTGCCTGTCCCCTCAACTGTAAGGTGGGGATGATAACCTATCTTTTTCTAAATGTGCAGTTTTCGTATACATGGAAAATGCTTAGAATCCGCAATTATACTTCTTGGTATATGACCAAAAGAATTGAAAGCAGGGATTTGGAAAGATATTTATAAACCCATGTTCACAGCATTATTTGCAGTAGCCAAGCGGTAGAAACAAAACCAGCGTCCATCAACAGACGGACGGATCGACAAAATGTGGTCGACACAACACAGGCATATTCTTCAGCCTTAAAGAGGAAGGAAGTCCGGACACCTGCCACAACATGGGTACACGTTGACCACGTTATGCTGAGTGAAACGAGCTAGTCCCCAGAGGACAAATACTGTATGATGTCACTTTATGAGGTACCTAAAATAGTTGAGTTCACAGAGACTGCAGAACGGCGGTTGCCACAGTCTAGATGAATGGACGCTATTTATTAGTAGGAACAGTTTCAGTTAGGGATGAAGGAGTTTGGGAGCTGGAACCGTCACCAGGTAGTCGCACGACCTTGTGAACATCCTGAGTGTCATATACTTGAAAATGGTTAAAAGGGCAAATCTTACGTAATATTTATCACAATTAAAAAAAAAATACCTTGATGCTTAGAGTAGAGGTTCTCCTTATGGTGTCTGGACCCTCGGTAGCCCCTTCCCCTGGGACTTGTTAAGAAAGCAAAATGGGGGTCCCAGCCCAGATCTGCTGCCTCCGAGACATAGGGGTAGAGTCTAGCTGGGTGACTCACGCTCGTGCCCACTGAAGTTTGAATTTCATAGGAGCAAACCCTTGTAAGTAGTCAACAAATACTAGCAGCGTCGACATTACTTCTATTACTTTTCCATCTTTAGGCTCTCCCGATTCGGTTTGTAGAAAACATTTGTGCTTTTATTGAATTCCCTATTTGTCTTCTTTATGATACCTATTCTAACATCTCGTTGCTAACGTGTATGACAGAAGAAGGGGGTACGGAGGGATGAAACAGTAAAGAAAGACACTTGCTAGTGGCGGTGCGTCCCCAAAGCTTCTCTCTCATGCATTCGGGTAACAGACCAGAGGTCGTTTCCATAGTAACATACATTCTGCCATTTATAAATGGCAGAATGCAGAGGAAAATTATTGAAAACGCCTGTGGAAACTAAAGTTTTTCAGGGGAATGTTTGTAATACCTTAAATTGCCATGTTCCTTCTCATGATAAACACAGGGGTTATGGGTTATTTAAATGGGTTGTAAGCATCTGGGGGGCCATTGTAATCCTCATTAAACCTCCACTAACCATAAAGACCTCTTTATTCTTAAAATGAACACGCTGTGAAGGAAGTCATTGCAAAACACCCAGACTGTGACAGACATTAACCTCCTACATCAATAGCTTCTACTTTTACTGAACTCCAAGAAAACCTAGGAATTCTCCACTGGAAGTATTTTCCTTCTGCAGCGAAGTTTACTTTTTTGGTGAAGCTGTACATCAAACGACTTCCCCTCCTGTGAACAAAACCTAAATCAGACTCCTTGCACTCCTGTTCATCAGGCCCCCAAATGGGTAAACTCTTCACTCCGTTCTTAGTAACTAGTGGTTGTTTCCTCTGAAAAATCAAGCACTCGGCGCCCATGGTCGGAATTCCTCTTCTGTGGGAGCTAACAACGTGCTCTCTCTGAGTTCGGGAAATTGCTCTCTAACGCGTGTTTGTGAAGGGAGTAATGTTCTCAGTGGATCCGAAGACTTGCCCTCATGCGTTTTCAGGCCACCTCCGGGGGTGTGCCCCAAAGCGTGTGTCTTGAGGCTCTGGGTGGGCACCAGGAGGCCACAGAGGCTTAGGTGTACCACTAGCATTATTAGGTGGCCTCTGCAAGTCCTGTAGATGACCTGGGACTCAGTTTATGTATAAATCTAGACTAGAATCTCTCTAAGGTTCCTTCTAATTTGGAAGGTTCGATGACACTCTCTCCAGCCCAACCAAGGGGAAATGACAGAAAGCAAGATGGGTGTTCATAATAAATGACTAGGGAGTCCAAAAACAAAAAATCGGAAATGGTTCCTGAGTCACGGTCCGCTCTCACTGAGAAGTGGTCACCCTCGAGGAATCGAAAGGGGGCCCAACTCAGAGTTCCCACTCAGATAGTTTGGCGGGCACCTGGGTGGCTCAGTGGGTTAAAGCCTCTGCCTTCGGCTCAGGTCATGATCCCAGGGTCCTGGGATCGAGCCCCGCATCGGGCTCTCTGCTCCGCGGGGAGCCTGCTTCCCCTCTCTCTCTGCCTGCCTCTCTGCCTCCTTGTGATCTCTGTCAAATAAATAAATACAATCTTAAAAAAAAAAAGAAAAGATAGTTTGGCTTTGGGAAGGACACTGGGTGTTAGCCTCTGTGGCCGAAACTACCTTTAGGAACGACACATTGTGGTGAACACTCTGAGCCCCTACATAGGATTCCTGAAAACTGAGAGGACCTTCTAGAGATGGGAGAGGGGGTGGCCCCATGAGTAATGGCTAACCATTTACATTTTGTGAAGTGGTAAGATCGCGTCCTGTTCAAACTGAAAGGTTCAACAAAAGTCATTCCTTTTCATGTTCTGTAACTTGCTCTGGAGCCCGGTTCCTAAGAGCAGCCACCCCATGGCAGGGAGATGGGGAACCCCGAAAATGACATAGGGTGAACAAAGTCAAGGCAACAGGTTTGTTTTTTTTTTTTTCCAGTTCAAAACTATCTCTTCCTGTTTAATTCTGATTCTTGAGGGTAAAGTGCCTGCAAAATTTAAATCCCTTTTCATGCCTGTTTGTCTGTGGTCCCTCTTGCCTTCATTCCTCCTTATCCCCGGGGGGAGGGGACTGCTGAGTGAGGAAAGCTGTGTGCAAATCCTACTATGTCTGGGCAATCCTTTCTTGTCCCTCTGCACTCAGAAGTGAATGGTCCGGAGAGGCTTTGGGAGACCCTGCTGGGGGCTTTGGCTTCGAGTGGCTTCTCTATCCTGTACTTGAAGGAGGGGCTATTGATGGTGCCTGGTACCCACTGCTGATTGTCACCTTCTGCCTGCAGTTCAAAGGACCTCCGTGTCTGGTCTTGTCCCACTCCGAGGCCTCCATGGGTCATCAGCTGAAGATGTCCTCGCGATCTAAACACTTGGGAACCCTGGGCTGTTTTTGCACTTGGCAGTGCTGTATGTGGGAGCCCAGCCTCAGGGCACTATTTCAAGTCATTGATCTCGGAGACCGCCATCCACCCTGCCCGTGTATGGCTCTCGTGCCATGTGAAGGGTGACGGGGAGGTGGCGCCCTGTCACAGGGTTCTGGTCCAATCTCTGCTGTTCACAGCCCCCTTTGACCAACTCCCAGGGGCACAAGTATGCTGGTCCTCTCCAGGGCAAGGTCAGGACCCCATACACGCCCCCCACCCCCAGTGACTCAGAGCGAAACCCACACTCTCAACCAACTTACAGACTCTCACCATCTTACAAATGGACTCCGTTTGTAAAATGTAGAAGGTGTTGAGTTGACTCTACCCTCTCCAGGCCTCCCCAGCTGTTGAAAGTCATTCTGTCCCTCTCGGTTCAGAAAATCTTAGCTAAAAGCTGAAAGCAGGATACTGAGGCTGCTTTTTCCCTCCAACTTTTAACAATTCAGCAGGTGCCCCTGGCCTCAGAAGGAAAATCGATGACACCGTCTGGGAGGTTACTCTGGGCCAGCCTGTCTTCTAAATGCTGTCTGTGCGGACTCTTCATTCCCTCAGCCCCAGTGGGACACAGGTGCCACTACTGCCCCCACTTGGCAGAGAAACAGAGGCTTAAATGACTTAGATAATTTGGCTGATGGCACACATGTAGTAAGTGGTAGGGCTAGTAGCCCGGGAAAGAGCCCCCCAGAGAGCCAAAATGATTTCACTTTTACTTTCTCTCCTGTTTTGTGTAATTATTATTTTTATATATATTTATTTCCTGTTCTATTTACATATATGTATACATACACGCAATTTACTAAATACTAAAGGATTTCATGCTTAATTAGCTAATTATTCTTCTCCATTTGTTTTCATATTTTTAAAGCCACTAACATCAATCCCTTGGATAATAAGCCAGAAAGGGACGCTGCTCCAGGTGAGGTGGGGAGAGACGGCAGACAGGGGGTTGGGGGTGCAGGGAGGAGCCACTTTAGTTTTTGACTTGATGGGGATCCAGGAGTGACCCCCTGAGCAGTGGGCTGCAGTCACCCGCCACTCGATTTTCCACTTCCTTCTACTTATAAAGCTTCTCACTGTCACCGCCCACCCCCCCACCCCCCCACCCCCCAACCAGCCTAGTCATCCAAGTAGAAGCTGGTGCTCACTCTGGGTTTCAAATGCATGTGTTTGGTCATTGCGATGCGACGTGTTAGTGTATGTCCTCCTGTCCACCGTCGTCAGACTCCAACTTTCCACCTTGCTTGCTTACTTGCCTGAACAGGCTGGCCCCTGACAGCGTCTCTGGGTCCAGCCTTGACCCGAAGTCGCTTCCGGATGAGCCCGAACTTAGAATCCCACCATAGACCACGTGACTGCATCTTGTTTTTTGTTTTTTGGTTTGTTTTTTTTTTTTACCATGTCCCTGTGCTTGGTTGATGACCAGGGAGGCGCTAAGCACTCCACGTGTGTTTTCTTAAGTTACTAATTAACTAAGGGCTCTGGCTGGTGCTCTTATCAATTGATTTAAATGTCAATGAATTAATTATCCTGAAGAAGCAGATGTGGTTTTACATGTTTAATTTATAAGAAGGAAGTCTTTTGATTATCGTGTGTTTTGTTTATAAAAATCTTTAAAAAAAAAAAAAAAGTGGGCAGATTTCGTGATTTGATGAACCGTGGAGTTAATTGCTTGCTCTGAATTTCAATTATCATCTCCCTTGTCCAGTCTGTTAAAGACACTTTTGGCAGCTCGACACTTGAGGTCAGCTCACCTTCCATCGTAAACCAGGAGCCATAATCATCCAGTTGGGGAGAGGAAATGTGTCAAACTTTGTATCCCAAGTATACAAACAAGTTTGAAGCTCATTTGTAACTTAGAAAATACTCTAATTTTCCATATTCCAGTGTAATTCCCTAGAAACAAAGCCATCACATGTCATTATTTTTCTATCATTATAATTGCAATAATATTATAACAAGCTTTTTAGCCCTCTGGGATATTTGGAAGTACTCACTAAACTCACATCACAAAGTACAGCTCCCATAAAACTAAAAATGCAAATAGGTCGTTATTCCTACCATGCCCAGTTATTACGAATGATGGAAGTTGGTGAGTGAAATGTCATTTTTAAAAAAGATGCATCTGTGCTGCCTTATTTTAAATACTATGTATGTCAACCCAATGTCTAAATGACTTCAAATGATCGAAATGTTAAAGGCAAGAAATTATCAGTTTGAAGTCATGTCCAATTTCTCTATATCCTAATCCCGCCTTTTCATCGGCATCAGATTCGGGCAGATATTCTCAAAGAAAATGAAAGGTCTTAAAATATGTGTGATATCTGGACCTCACCATTGATTTGCTCTCAGCATTACCCCAGGAGGAACATCATTCTGTAAGAAAACAGCATCTAATGGGAGGGTCCCCTTGACACAATTATCATAGAGTGCCTTGCTTTCTATTTTTTTGATATGTCATTTTCCCCAACAATATTCAGTTTTTGAGTAACAGGTCCTGGACACTTCAGTAATGCAGTTTCCCTCAAACCTGCTTGGCCATTAGGCAAACAAGAGGTTGCCACCAAGACTCACTGTCAGCTCGGTGAGATCCTAATGTCTGTGCTGGTTACTCTGCCATTGTGCTTTTATGTACAAGTTGCTAATTCACTCTTTAATTATGTCACAGGTAAATTGTGCATTAAATGTTTTTGAACACTATAGAGTTTCACCATTTCGCCCCGCACAGGCTGTACTCAACCTCACAAATGTATTTTAAAGGAAGAGAAATAGCTGTATGCTTTATGTACCACTAATTCCCTATCATCTTAATTTCCGTTCAGTTATTTAATTACTAGCCCTGAGAAAGGCACGATTTTTTTCCCCTATAAATACAGTGAAATCAGAGGGATGCCATTCTCTCCAAAACTAATTTTCATTAAGAAGAAAATGTAAGATTGACCTGAAAAAAAAACCCTCTTCTTCTGTTTTCAGTTGCAATCTTAAAAAAAAAAACCAAAAAACACCTCCTTTGCAATTCAAAATGTCTTTAGAAAAGGCCACAATTCACTGAAATGCCACATTCCCAGATGCTTTATTTCTTTCATTCTGATGACTTTAAATAAGTAAATTCATAGCGGCTACAGTCCTTTCTCTAAAAATGTCCTGAGCCTTAAATAAATTGTATGCATGTGTGGATTGGGGGAGTACACTGAAGTCAGATTCCGACGTTCATGGAACCGTTCTAAATCATGACCTTCCCAAATACCTGTTGAGTCCAGACCTCGAATCCCAGCCCCGCACTGTTCAGAGAGCACAGCTGTGTGGAGGGGGAGATGCCCATGTTCTCGTCATGAGGGGCTTCCCCTAAGGTCAGTGGGTGTTCTGTTACAGATTGGTGTTGGAGCACATGATTTCCATTGCCTGCTCAAAAAATAATGGTTGGCCAGGGGGGATCTTACCCCTGTGACCCTCATCGAGCCGCCTCTTTCCCACACAGCTTTTTCTGTGATCTGGTCACCATCTGCTGCCTCCCTTCTAATTCTGACTCCGTTTGTCCCAGATGGTGTTCCAGGTGCTTGGAGGATTTTCCTCCTCCTCTTTGTCTTAAAATGGTACCTTCAGAGTTACTTTCCCAGTGGAGTATTTGATAAACCAAGAAGTTATGTGTGGCCCCGTTCCTTCTTCTCGTAGCACCGTATCTGTGGTCGGCGGAATCTTTTTCATTACACACCATTGAGTTAATATTAAATTATGAAAAGACTGATGTAAGAAACTGACAGAACGGAAGGCTCGGGTAGGAGGCGAGACCTCCCCATCCTTGCATCACTGCATGCATTTCCACCACCACAATCCTCTTAATGTTGTATTTAAGTAGCTCAGATCTCTCCTGCTGTGTAGTAAGCCATGGGAGAACAGGGGTTCCCTGTGCATATCTTCATTTTTTTTTAAATCTGGAGTACGTTCCAGTCACTGGCACAAAAGCTGATCCACAGTGAATATTTAATGAATAAGTGAAACTTGAACTCAACCCTGCTGCAGTCATGCCAGTTCAGATCTTGATGTCTTGTTGGATGACCAAGGGATTTCCCAACCTGGGCATGATTGACATGGGACCAGATGATTGTGTGTGTGTGTGTGTGTGTGTGTGTGTTGGGCGGGGGGTGGGGGCATTCCATTTGTTGTAGGATATTTAAGCAGCATCCCTATCCACAAGGGATATGCTTCTATCCACAAGATGCTGGTAGCACCTCCCTTCAGTCCTGACAATCAAAAGTGTCTCTAGATGTTACCAGCTGTGGTCTTGGGTATCACAGTTACTCCCTGGGGAGCCACTAGACTTACATAATAATCTGATACTTGTCTTCCTCTGCCCAAAATCTTTCACATTGCCAATAATAAGATATTTTTAGAATAAAAATTCCAGTTGCGTCTCTACCTTGCCTAAATACTTTTTGCCGGGTTACCATGTCTACAGAATTTATTATTTGCCCCATAAATAATGGCATTGTTGAACACAGGTCGTGAGCTGTTAGCGATGTACTGTTTGGGCAATGAACTGGTACCCTGCCCTTCAGCAAATGCGTTGGCCTCCCTGAATCCCAAGTCCCTCCTTCTAAAAGCTAGGCTAAATGACTTATAATAGTCTTCTCCCTCTAAAATCCTCTGATTCTTTATGTAATTCAGTTAGGTATGCAAATTGGTGGTCTTTACGTGTTTCGCCAAACCTGTTGTTTCAGGGACTTTAAAAACCAGATCTCTCTGCTCCAGGATACTTTCTGGGAACCTTGAGTTTGACTGACATGTCCTTCTTTTGAAGGACCGCATGTAAAATTGCACATTCTGTTAGTTTGAAAATAAAGTTTGTTTTTTCCCTGATAGACTGAAAGCACTGGAATGCTATGTTGTTAAAAGATGGGACTCTGAATCTTAATATCAGATCATGCGACTTTGGGGAAGTGCTTGAACTTCTCTAAACCTGATTCCCCACACCCCACCCCCATCCATAGGTTAAGAATTATAATGATCCCTCATATGGTTATTGTGATGTTTAGAGTTTGACACAAGGCCTGGTGCATAGTAACTACTCAGTAAGTTTGACTGATTTTTGTTGTTGTTTTTTTTTTTTTCCCAAATTCTTAGACACTTTTAAGCAATGGCCGCTGTGTTTTAATCAGCAATTTTTTCTCTCATTGTCACATCCAGATGTTGACCTTGTAGTCAACGATATCCTAGATTGGAGATCCTGTAGTACTATGAGCTCACAGTGCCCACCGATACAGGAGGTCGATAAAAATTTGTTGAATTAACTATCATTGGTGTACATGCGTGTTTCAGGGATAAATGGACACATGTTTCTTCTTTATGGAAAAACGTAGTTTTATTGACCTACATGGAAACCCACCAAAAGTCACTTCTTGTTTATGACCCTGGACGGTCAGATTAAAAGTCACATTATAAAGTTATCCTCATTTGCATTGAATGTCCTTTAGTTGTAACATTTAATTAATACTGTAACTCATCAAAGGTGCTGAATAATAATATATGCCACCCTCCGATTCGGCCAATCTCAAAGGAGCATACATTTATTCAGATTTCCCATACCAGCGAGATTAAGGCCCAAAGATGCTGCATCAGATCCTACAGCTATCTTTGTTTATTTTTCCCCAGACTGCTAATTATGTTCTCAAAATATGATTAGCTGAAGTCATTTGTATGCAAAGCCCATTCCATCATGCAGTGTCTTTCCATCTTTGTCATGTGGTACCTCCGCTCATAGAACCTAACGACACCCCTTTGTCGGGAAAGATGGTCTGTGCACGTGTGAGAACAATGAATGCGATGTTGACTCAAAAAATGTCAGTAAATTCAGACACAATATTATGTTCTTTTAAAAAATGAAACAACTCAGTCAAAGAAATATTCATCGAGAGGCTAGTAATAGTCCTTGTGTTGGGCTCTTCAGGGGAGTCACGCAGGAATTATGTTAAAATTGAACAGTGGCCCCATGGTACACCCATCAGGTGAGAATACTTCATTCTGCAGAGTGGTAGACTCTGGGAGATGCCCAAGTGATTCTAATATTTAGCCAGGCTTGAACATCAAGAGTTAAATTAGTAGGAAGAGTCCTTTCCCAGGTAAGGCTGAGCAATCCCAAACACCTATAAGATGGCTTAGTTTCTGTACTAAAGGTCCTTCCAGCTATGGGTTTCGGTGGTGGGGGAGACCCACTAGACCCTTGTTTACTGGCAAGATTGTCTAATCTGTTCAGTTAGCAGGAGTCAACTTTGGTTTTCAGACTTTTGCCAACTATTGAAAGAAATGAACTCTTATTATAAGTTTCCCAAGAAAATACTCTAGGAAGAGATTTTCGTTGATAATCCTTTATGTCTTCACATTCTCAATAACTTTTTACACAAAGACTAATAAATAATAAGCATCACACATTGTTAGATATTTGAAATATAATAAGCCTTCGGCTCCTAATTATCTGATCGTCTGGTTCCTCATGGGAAGTCTTCCATGTTAGAGTGAAACAAAACAAAAAAAAGCAAAACTCACACCTATCACTGGTGTGATTTCAGTTGAGAAAGCAGAGGGGGAGTGCTTGGAGAAGGAACCTGAGAAAGTAAGATTGAAAATTATGTAATCAGGACCACAGATGGATTAAAGGGGAAGCACATGGCACCCAGGGGGCTGAAGACAGGCAGATGCTGGTTTGTTTACTCTGCTCTGAAACCATCTGGAAGTTTGCTGGGTTTTGGTCCCTCACTTCCTTATACTAAACTCTAGATACAAAAGTTGCCATGGGAAATTAATTTCATTTTATAACATTAGGACAAAAGAAAACTTCCGTTGCATACCTTGTGTATTTTATGAAATGCCAAAAACAGGACTAAGAACAAAAGCTGACCCATCACTTCATTTCTCCTGGTGGCAGTAAAGCCCCGGTCATGGTGTTTGTCTCCTCCTACTTGGTGGAATGTAGTAGGAAAAGGAAAAAAGGAATCATGATATACATTTGATAACGGCTATACTATACAGAACAAAGCAGATGTATTCAGTATGATCTGTCCATAGTAAATGGATAATAACAAATACAGATGTTACTGCTTTTGATCATTCAGAAAGGGACCTTTCTCTTCATTGAAACAGGGTCTGTATGATTCTGTTTGGAGTACCTGTTCCTATGTTTTGACCTTACATCCTCCTGGTCTTGTCCCCTGTGGTGCAGCTTCTTTCCTTAAGAAAGAGAGAGAGTTATTTTCCCATTTCTTGAATCTGGGCTGGCTTTATGATTCCTGTTGGCCAACAGAAGTCAAAGGAAGGACGGGTGTACCCGGTCCAAGCCTAGGACTCAAGAAGACTTGCTTGCTTGTGCTCTCTTTCAGAATCCTCTGGGCTCCCTGAGAAAGAGCCTGAGCTGGCCCGCTGGGGTATGAGAGGCTGCGGGGAGGAGAAGGGAAGCCAGACAGCCCCCCAGAAGGAGAGAGAACCCGCTGACCCACAGCCACCCTCAACAGAAGTGAGAGCCCAGTGGCCTGTAGATTAGGTAAGTGGTAATGAAGTATTACTATTTTAAATTGGTGAGTTTTGGGGTGGCTGGCCTACAGGAACAGAAATGTGGTATAGAAAGTATGACTTAGAAACGGGTTGTGATCCTAGCGGAAATCTAAAATACGCAGCATTGGGAAGAAAGAAAACATGAGCCAGAGCTGGGGTCGGGGAGGGGGTGGCGGGGGGAAGCAAAAACTGTTAAAAAAGCTTGGGAACCCGTGAGAAAGATTTTATTGGATGCTGGAAAAAGGGTGACCTGTGGTTTATGGACAAAAGTACCACTTGCTCTAAGTGGAAAGTAGGAACTGCGTACCTGATGAATATTTGGCCTTGGCATTGTGTTTCTTAAGTGGACAATGAAAATGTCACTTGGTTTTCCTTTTGCTGAACGTGAAGAGATACAGCAGGAGGGAGGAGCTGGTGGTCTGTGGAGCACAGCTAAGGAAAAGGAGTTCCCAGTCACAGATTTCAGCGAGGATGGGACAGGAGGCCACATGCTGTGTGAGGGAGGTCTCCTGGTCACCCTGACGTCATTGGTTTGATTTCCAGCATCTGCGCAATCGCGGCTGTCAGCCCTGGGATTTAGGGAATCCTGTCCTTTCCCACTCTGATCTTCGGATAATTATCCATAAAAACCGCCCCATTTGTCTGACATGCTTTTTTCCTAAAATTTCATTCACATCTGTCACTCCCTCTGCGTTGGTCTTGAAACTCATTTTTACAATGTTAGTTTATGTTACGGGTTTGGTTGGCTATTTGTTTGGCTGAGTATATTACACAATGGTTTTGTTGTTGCTGGCTTGTTATTTGTATTTTGCTTCCTTACGAAGTGATCTAAATACATCTTCTCAAGCAATCAATCCTTCATCTGCTTCTATGGAAAATATCCTAACTAATGCCAGAATTACCCATGGAACTTACTCAGGGCTAGAGTTTTTTTTTTTTTTTTTTTTTTTTTTAATGTAGACCCAATTTTTATTTCATGTTCCATCAGCATTTTTAGACACATATTACAGAAGTCAAATTAACCTCTCCCAAAGATGGGTGAAAATAACAGTTTAGGCTACCGGTGGGGAAAAATAATGTAAATCTTCAAAACTATTCTTTATTCTTACCATTTTAATTTATCTCTGTTACCCATAGGTGCTCTATATTAGAGAATTGATTTCTGTAGGGTGTTAACTCTACAATCAATCTCTATAATTCTATCTCCATAATAGCCTTTCAAAATTTTAAAAATTAAATACATGTAATTATAATAAATACCCAAATATTTAAGCAGATAAGGTATATTTGAAATCTTACAAAAAGCACAATGATCTTTTATTTCCCTTACACCACGTCAGTGCTTCTGAGAGCGAGGGATTCATGTTAAAAGTGGAAGAATTTCGTTCTGTGCACACTCACTACCTCCATTCAAGATCCACAACCTATTTTTGAGGATCTTTAGGAAAGAAAAAAGATTTGCCTTGAGGACATTTGTTTCAAACTTGGATCTGTTTGGAGGCATAGGTTTCAATCGTAGTAGCATTGTCCGTATTCAGTTTCTGTTTGCTGATACGAACAGCTCCCTCAGTGGAGGTGCTGGAGAAGCCCAGAATGTCATCCACAGACACATACTTTCAGACAGTGTTTGTTTTGCGCGCTAATGACAGAGAGATGCCCCATCATCTACCGTCGCGTCTGCTGAGCTCAGAGTAGTACCCGACTCGTATGTGCTCTGTAAATACTGCTGAATGAATGATGAAGGAGGGACATCTAATCCCCCAGGGCAGATGACAGGAAGAGGAAGAACATGTCATATCATGAAGAATCAGGTGGTGGTGACAGGTGGTGCAGGGGGCCGGGGGCCACTGGGGCACTGGCGGTCAGAGATCCTCACTCCCGATCTTCCATTCTTTCCGCTTGCTCCCTGACTTTGAACCAGCCCCTTCACTTCTCTGAAGCCAGTTTCCTCATCTGCATCATGAAGGTCTAACTTGAACTTGCAAATATTCTATTATTTGTGGTGTAAGACACCACCTTACAAATGGGACCTTATCAGGATTCTTTTTTTAAAGTCTAAGCTGTCTTCTTAGTGTTTGATTTCCTTTTTCCATTTGTTTTCTTTACTAGTGTGAAGCCTTCCTTTTATCTGAAGGTTCTGCTCTGGCAGTAGTGTTCTTGCTAACATAAATAACAGTTATTTATGCCTGGGAGAAATCTTACAGATGATCCTTTCCTATTTACCCAATTTTTTTTTTTTTAAACATAGGAGCTGAAACTCTGACACATAACATGAATTGTTGATGTTTCCCCCTCAAACTGGTGGGAGAGGCGAGATTCTTGGCTTTCTGACTTGCTACAAAGAGAGCGTTCTTCTTACTCACCGACTATGCCCTTAGTTTGTTACTTGGGGTTTAATTCACATCTTGCTTTCTTCCTATTATTTTCTTTGGGTTTTTACTACATGAACAGATAAAAGTTCTCTTCAGTTAGCAATTACCAACCTAGCGGAAAGAGTAAAAACACATGTCAGGTTATAATTGGTGAAATTTTCTTTATTAAAGAATATTAAAGAATAATGCAGTGATCCCTGAAAGCAGAGCCCCACTGATAAAGTTTTAGCATCTGAACTTCAACTACCATCCAAGTGATTTTGAACGGTCCTTAACGTAGCTGAAACCTATTCCTAAATCTTTAATTTGAGGCAGTTTACTTTTGGGAATCAGAGACAAAAAAAAAAAAAAATAAGTAAAATGTATTCACCTACTTCATCCTACCACATGAATTTCCCTATGCTGTAATAAGAAAGGATCTGAACCCAAGAAGCACATTTATTGCTGTCATTAATTTCATTATACTGAATATTTTTTTCCCTGGGACTGGAAGAATTTGGCTGTTTCAACACTTGAAGTGTTTACCAATGGCAGCTGTTTTCATGAATTCACATCTCAACACCATGGGGAGTGTTACTTTCGTCTCTAATTGTGAGCTGAATCTGTCAAAAAAAAAAAATGATGAGTGGCAGTTGGTAGCAAACATTATTTGCCACACTTGGTATTATATGCTGCTCTCTGGTTGCAAGTGGGGTTTCACACAGTTCTTTACACCAGAAACCATAACTCAAGTAGAATACCTAACCAGAACTCCCGAACATCTGGGCATCATTTAAAAAGACTATCTTACTGCCCAGCCAGCGGTGATACTGTTGGCACTAGAAACAGTTCATTAGTACGGGACAACTAAAATATCAGGAATTTTACTCTTGCAGATAAGTTAGGCTTATCCTTATATGAAACCCATGTCCTGCCTCTCTGGTAAACTTCAGTCCGATAATGAGCGGTAAGCTGTTTCATAAAACAACCGATCAATTTGATTAAAAGTGGCTCAGATTAGCATTGCTGTTGTCACACAAAATAAAACATAAGGGTGATTACCAGGTCATAAACGTTTGACTTTGGTTATAAATCCAAGTACTAAATATTTTGCAGTCACCTGAAATCCTCGGTCACCCGTCTTTCATCATTTCCTCCCCTGTGGTTTCGGCAAACATCATTCTTTCTGTTCTCAGAGCTCCTGTAGTAATTACACTCAGTACTTCACCTTGTAATGATGTGCTGCCTTGTCTGCAAAAATAGCCTGGTAGCATCTGAAAGAATTTCGCTAATCCTCTAATCTAACCTCCTTACATAACGGAAAGTGACCTGAGGCTCCTATGTGATTTTTACAATATTATGTACCTATTGTTAAGCAGAATTGAAACTGGACACCAGATTTACTGGGATCCAATCCAGGAATTTGCTGTCATTACAATGTAATACTCTTGCCTCCCCCACCAGTCTGCAAAGTCTCTTTGTACCTTACACAGGAAGGTTCACTGGAAGAAAACTCCAAGTAGAACCCACATGTAATAAATACTTTAGTCTGTTCCTCTTGTGCCCTAGGGTATGTTAGGGTTGGAAACAGTAGCTAGAAAAGGCCATGACAGTAAATTTTACACTTGTCATAAAATTCTCCTGTGACACACCAGATTTTGAAATGATTCAAGCATCTAGAAAGTATGACCGTCTTTCGTAACGCTGAATATGACTCATCACAGAGATTCCAAAATCTGTGTTCAAATATAAAGTAATAATTGATAAAGAGAAATTGTTTGGATTATCCTGCTTTGCCAAATGATCATTTAAAAACCTTTTCTCTGTTCACTTGAAACTTCATAAGGAAAATTATTTCTGCTAGATAGCCACATTTCCAATCAAAGCATTCAGGGATCTTTGGGAAAAGGCTCATTATAAAAGTAGGGCAGAAGATAAACGCAGTGAGCCTGGTGTAGCTTGTAGTGCCAAAGGTAAGGCAATGCTACAAACAAGGTGACAAAAACCTACAGTGAATGCCAAAGCAACACAAGACCCAACTCAAAGAATTCCCAGTGGCTAAAGATGGGATGATTTGAGCAATAAAAGAAGTAAAGTAGTATTGGATTATAACACAAAGTATAAAGTAAGTATCAAATCCATGAGTCTAGGGGCACCTGGGTGCCTCAGTGGGTTAAAGCCTCTGCCTTCGGCTCGGGTCATGATCCCAGGGTCTTGGGATCGAGTCCCGCATTGGGCTCTGTGCTCAGCAGGGAGCCTGCTTCCCGCCCCACCCCCCTGCCCCCCCACCTCTCTGTCTACTTGTGATCTCTCTCTATCAAATAAAATAAAAATCCATGAGTCTATACTAACAAATGATTAAGTAAACAAATAGGAGACACAAGTCTGCCCTGCAGAAAACATCCAGATATTTTATGTAGATCCCTGCCCCCAAAGAACTGAAGCAGAAATCCCTTGTTTTTAAGTGTGGGCTGGACCAGTGGCTTCCTTCTTTTTTTTTTTTTTTTAAGATTTTATTTATTTACTTGACAGAGATCACAAGTAAGCAGAGAGGCAGGCAGAGAGAGAGGAGGAAGCAGGCTCCCTGCTGAGCAGAGAGCCCGATGCGGGGCTCGATCCCAGGACCCTGGGATCATGACCTGATCCGAAGGCAGAGGTTTTAACCCACTGAGCCACCCAGGTGCCCCCCAGTGGCTTCCTTCTAAAGAGCACACTATGGAAAGGGGAGAAAGTAGAGTAAGTTTATTGTAGAGACACCCAACAGACACTTCCTCAGTCTGGTAATGAAGGTTAACATCAACAGTAATAGTTCCCGGGCACCTGGGTGGCTCAACGGGTTAAGCCTCTGCCTTCAGCTCAGGTCATGATCTCAGGGTCCTGGGATCGAGTGCCACATTGGGCTCTCTGCTTTGCATCTCTCTCTCTGCTGGCTGCTCTGCCTACTTGTGATCTCTCTCTCTCTCGTCAAATAAATTTTTTTAAAAATCTTAAAAAAAAAAAAAACAAAAACAGTAATAGGTCCCATTGATCGATGTACCTTTGATATGTTGTGATAAAAATGACACTTTACCCCTGAAACCTATAACCCTAGGCTAATGGTAAGAAACATATCAGAAAAATCCCAGTAGAGGTACATTTTTCAATATACTTGACCACTACTCTGCACTGTCAAGGTCATCAAAAATAGAGAAAGTCTGAAAAACCATCACAAGTAAGAGTAGCCTAAGGAGATGTGATTTCTAAATGTAATGCATTATCATGAACAGGATCTAGGAACAGAAAAAGCACATAAGGTACAAAGTAAGAAAATCTGAATAAAGCATGGACTTTAGTCCATGTAATACACTAATATCAGCTCAATAAAATTAACTAATGTATCATGCTAATGTAAAATATTAATTATAGGGGCGAGTGGGGTCAGAGTTTATGAGGATACTGTATTATTCCCAATTTTTTCTGTAAATCTAGAACTTTTTCTAAAATAAGATGAGGTAAATTAAATAGGGAAAATATTTGAACACATGAGTTACCAAATATGCAGCTTGCTGTTAAGCACATGAAAAGAGGCTCACCCTCACTAGTCATCGGGGATATGCAAATTAATACCGCAGTGAAATACCACTGCGATTGACAGTAGCAAGGGACGGTGTTGGTTACAGCTAGAACGGCCCTACAGTGCTGGACAGGATGCCAAATTATAAAATGATTTAAGAAAATCGTTTGAGGGTTTTCTTCCAAAGTTAAACATGGGCTTTGCCTATGACCCAGCAATTCAACTCCTAGATACTTATTCTGGGAAATGAAAACATACATCACAAAAACATGCATACAAGTGTTCCCAGAGGCTCTATTCATAGGAGTCCAACCTTGTAAATTAGTAAGATGTTTCTTATACGCACATCGTGCCCCATCATGAAATGATTGTTCCATGATTTTCTAGTAATTTTGCCAAACATGTTGTCTCCAGAATATCAAGATAAATGTTACATAGACACAAAGATGGGAATCCCATGTTTTATGTTTAGGGATAACCAATCTGCTTTAAAATAATTTCTCATTATAGAGTCCCACTCCAGCTCTGGTTATCTGGTCATGCTCAACAGCAGTGAGATGACTTCCTTCATATCACAAAAAGATTCCTTTTCACAGTGCTCTTCAGCTCAAGGCAGTTCAAGTCAGACCTTCAAAGATAGCTGCTTGTGATCTTTCCTTTCTATGGGATGTTTGGCTGATTTTCTGAGTCAGAAAATACTCTGCCCTGATGCAGAATGGCTAGATGTATAGTGGTGTATGGTTTTTTTTAATTTATCCCCTCATGAGTTAGATCCAATGTTGTTTTTTGTTTCCTTCAATATTATACTCTGAACCAAAACGCAAAATTAATATATTGCATTTAGCTTTTATTAATATAATTGTGGTTTCTATAGAATAGCAGCCATTTACATAAAAAGCAAAAGTCTGTAATTATTCAGACATTTTGATTTCATTAAAGCATCTATGTAATGATTCTTTCATAATTCAAACCTAAACAGTTAACTTCAAGACCTCTATTTTCATAATGTTTCAGTAAAAAAGAATTATTTCAAACCCACTCAATGACCAATTTTTAACGTAATAAAATGTTCTGTTGAGTTTATTTCTGTCCTTTATTTGAAAACACTCAGGTAGCCTCTACTGAAAGTAAATGATGAGGCATCTCTGTATTTTCCTATTGACACTAATATTTCAATGGCTAATATTTTGCCTCTGATTTAAGATTCTGGTTATTGGCAATGAAGATAATCCATGAGACCTGCTTCTTACAGAGAACTGTTCCTCGAAGATATATTACTTTATTATTTAGATATTATTTATTGCATATTTCAAACTTTAAACTGCGTGGAGACAAGAATTACTTTTTAAAATATTCTTTGGGTTCAAATTCTCCCACCTTGTCCTGCAAACTTGCTTGAATAAATCACTCCTCAGCAGAGCAAAGAGAAAACAAAGGTCAACAGGGACGGATTAAAGTTACGTGCTGGGATACTTTGGGACTCTGCCGCAGTTAAGATGCAGTCACAGGCGTGAGGACAGTTTTAAAATGAGCAACTTGCTTACTGTGTAATTTGCAGAATTTGGAGGACAGTTTGTTCAGGAACAGGAATGCAGTTTCTATCACTTCTGAAGCGTGCGAGTCCGCATTCATATTTACTTTCTTTCCCTCCCAAATCAGGAGTACCACCAACTCTCCTTCTATCTGAGCAAGCCATTCATCAAGGCCATGTTTTCTTTTTCTTTTTTTCCTTTAAAGATTTTATTTATTTATTTGACAGAGAGGGAAATCACAAGTAAGCAGAGAGACAGGCAGAGGGAGAGGGGGAAGCAGGCTCCCCACTGAGCAGAGAGCCGGATGCAGGGCTCGATCCCAGGACCCTGGGACCATGACCCAAGCCGAAGGCAGAGGCTTAACCCACTAAGCCACCCAGGCACCCCAAGGGTGTGTTTTCAATACTTAGCTATTTTCCCTGAATCTAATTGATCGCCAGGCACTGCCACTTTAACCCCCCAAGTATCTCTAGGAAACTATCCCCACATAGACTGTTACCATCTCCTAGTTCATATTGCACATGATTGTGAAAGTCTCTGCATTTCCTGCCCTGGAAGTATAATTGTCTTCTTATGATGGAAACTGGGTCACCTGATTCCACCTACTGCAGACTGCACTGACTGCTCGCTTGCCCAAAGATAACACTTTTTATCAAGATCTGCCCAGAGTTCTGTGCATTGCTCATAATTTCAGTCTTACTCTCAGTCTCCCCCTTTTCTGTGTTCAACAGGCACCTTGGGCTTCTCTCAGTTAACATGCGTAGGCTTTGCTCCCTCCTGCCATAGGGCCTTTGCATAGGCTGATCCCTCCACCTGAAATGCCCTTGTCACTCAGACACCTTTCACACACCCGTATCCGTACAGATGTCAGTTCTTCCGAGAAGTGACTCACAGCTCCCTAGAGCAGATGAGAGGTTCTGTTTACACACCCTTTGTAAAACCAACATACATTTTTCCTTGCTATCCTTTTAATAATATATTGAACACATGGACATTTGGCTCGACATTTTATTCTGAACACTAAATATAGTGAACCAAATATTTTTCAATGAATGAACAAATGTTGATAAGGTGCCTACTTTGTTCCTGGCCACTGATCTGTCTCCTGTAGGAATCAGAGCAAGCTCCACGGAGACCGATTATTAATAGATAATAAATAAACATCAGGTAGTGTGTAGGAATACTATGTTAGTAGTTCTATGGCTAAAAAGAAAGAATATTACAACAGAGTCGGGATAGAGTGAGGGAGGATGTGCTATAGTTTTATGTCCCCTGGTCCGAGACCGTCTGTTGGCCGAACAGACATTGGAGAAGGGAGTTAAATTAACTGAGACACAAGACACTCTGCTTTCTGGCCACATCACTTAGGGTCTTGAGGCATGTTGCGTTAGAACTTTGAATTTTATTCTGAGTGAGATGAGAAGTCATCGGAGAGTTATGAGCGGGGTGTGATGTGGTCTGACTTGGTAAATAAAGTGCTGTGTCCTGAATGAATAATAAAGGCTCACTCCGTGGTTCTGTGGAGTAGACTATATTATGGGAAAGGGTAGAAGCACGTAGATCAGTTACCCAGTTATGACAACTGTGAGCTGTTTGGATTCTCGATACGCATTAAAGGTAGAGCTTTCAGGATTTGCTGGAGGAGCGAGAGAGAGAGGGGGGAATCGAGATGGGTTTGGTAAGAGAGAGGGGAATCGAGATGATCCCAAGATTTTGGTTTGAACAACTCTGGGAGAGCTGTCATTTCCTGAAAGAGGTGAGCTCGGGGGTGAGGGAGGGTGTAGGTTTGAGGTGAGTGGATTTGGAGGGAGAATCAAGAATTAGTCATTGTTTTAAGAGAACCCAGTTTTCTTGATGGGTGAAAGGGTCTCAGAATAGCAGATAATTTACAGCATTAGAAACTCATGAACCAAACTCATGTTCAAGGGATTTTTACATTGTAATATTGACATTATGCTTGGAAGAAATAAAATATTTATATAGTGGTAATTAATTTTTAAGTCCTTTTTTTTTTTTTTTTAAACACTTAGCTTATAAGGCCAGTACAGGGCCTGGTACAAATTCCTCTAAATGGTTTAAAGCCTCTGGTTTTGAGTGACTATAGCAAACACAATGTTTAATTCACTAATTCTTGACTATATTGATTTATTCTAACCAGATGACATTTTGTTGAGTGTATCACCACACTATACCTTACTAAATCATCACTAATAATTCCACTGTGACACTGATAATCACTCTAACAGATATTTCCAGTTATTACCCTCTTAAAAAGCAAGCAAAGGACTTTGCCTGTTTCAGTCCAGACTGTAAATTTTTTTAAAAATTGCTTAAATATTTACAAGCACAGGCATGCCCTCATATGTCTTTGGGGTTTGAATTCATAACACTGCTGTAATTGGGAAAAACTGAGGCTGAGAAATAAATTTAAATTTATCCACAGCCGATATTGCACCTGCTACCTTGCAGAAGATAATAACATAGTTTCAAAAAAAAAAAAAAAAAGACACTTCATCAGCTAACTTGAGAGGTTGATTTTCCCAGGTAGATCTACCAAGGATGAGCTCATAATTCAGAATTACAAGACATGAAAGAGAAAAAGTCATATTAGTAAGAGTTGTCAGGAAAAAAAAAATATATATATATATATATCATCAGATCCCAAGAACTATAGATTGTGGAATTATTGGGAACAAGTATTTATCAGTGTCTAAGAGTGGATCAAAACACAAGAAAGGAACTGCATAAAACCCGAGGCACAGGTAAAACCTTAACAGAAGCTGGGGGCTATTCTAGAGGAATGGGGATAATAATTACAGTGGACTTTTTATCTGAAACCATGCAAGCAAAAAGAATAGAGTGACATATTTTAACTATTGAAAGAACAACAAAATACACCAACTTAGAATTCTGTATCCAGTGAAATCAGCCTTCAAGAGTGAAAGAAATAAAGACTTCCTTAGACAAACTAAAATAGAGAATACATTGCCAGCAAACATGTGCTGCAAGAAATACCGAAAGAAAGAAAAAACGGAGATCTACCAAAAGAAAGGGAAAGCATTGGGGAAAGAATCAAGTAAAACAAAATCTCGTCATATTCTTAATCGGTCTAATAGGTCGGTGTGGACAAGTGACATGAATACCAGTTGTCTTTTTTTTTTTTTTTAAGATTTATTTATTTATTTATTTATTTGACAGAGGGAGAGAGATCACAAGTACGCAGAAAGGCAGGCAGAGAGAGAGGAGGAAGCAGGCTCCCTGCTGAGCAGAGAGCCCGAAACCGGGCTCAATCCCAGGACCCTTACATCCATGACCTGAGCCAAAGACAGTGGCTTTAACCCACTGAGCCACCCAGGCGCCCCAAATACCAGTAGTCTTAAAGAAGATGGGAGGAGGAATGGGGAATCATCTTTTATAAGGTATCTGTACTACCCACGAAACAGTCTAGTATTGTTTGAAAGTACTTAAATTAGTTGTAAATGGATATTATGAACTCCAGGGCAACCGCTAAAAATATTTTTAAAAGATAAAGTACATTTGGAGAAGATGAACTTAGAAAGGAAATTTCTAAATTTTTATATTTCTAAAAAAAGAATTGTTTGAGTATAGCTGACAATGTTACATTAGTTTCAGGTGTACGACATTATGATTCAACCACTCTGTATTTTAAGCTAATACACCTGAACTGTAGCTACCATCTGTCACCGTACATCACTATTCCAATACCATCCAACATCTTCCCTTTGCTCTACCCTCTATTCCCATGATTTATTCGTTCCAAACTGGAAGCCGGCATCTCCCACCCTTCTTCACCCATTGTGCCCATCCCTCCTCCCCCTTCTCTTCTGGCATGTACCAGTTTGTGTTCTGTATTCTTAGGTCTGATACTGTCTTTTTTGTTTGCTTGTTCATTTGTTGTGTTTTTTAGATTCCAAGTATACCTGAAACCATATGGTATATGTCTTTCTCTGACTTATCTCACATAGTGTAATATCCTCTAGGTCTATGCGCATTGTCACAAATGGCAAGATTCTTTTTTATGGCTGTGTAATATTTGAGGGTGTGTGTGTGTGTGTGTGTGCACGTGTGTGTGCGTGCACACACGTGTCCCATCTCCCTTATCCATTCATCTATGGATGGACACTTGGATAGCTTCCATATCCTGGCTACTGTAAGTAATGCCGCATTGAATATAAGGGCACATGTATCTTTTTGAATTAGTGTTTTTGTTTGCTTTGAGTAAATAGCCAGTAGTGGAATTTGAAAAAATAGATTGAAAAATATATCACTGAAATTAAAAACTAAATGGGTGAGTTGGAAAAAAAAAGATTAAATAAAAACAGAAGTAACATCAGGGCTGAAAGGTCTGGAGAAATTATGCAGGTGTTGTCTAGGGAGTTAGAGAGTTGGAAAACACGGAAGAGATGTCACACAGGATACAGGCTGTAGCACAGTCCAGAGGAATACTGCACAACCTGAAGTTTAGTATGGGACGACATTTAAGGCCACAAGAATGGTACAAGTGGTTCTTGGGAGTCCTTCTATACGAACAGAGCCAAAAAACAAGGGCAGGCCAGCTAAGCAGATCGGAGGAGGCTTATAAACAGATCCTGGTACATTTTGGTGATGCTCCAATTTGGATCGACCATACGGTATAAAGTCACTGAATTGAAAATTATGATGTGAAACTTCTAGTAGTAACTGCTCATGCATATATTAGTAAAAATGGCAAAATGCAAAATACTTGGAAAATATGTGTAAGCCCGTGTCGTGGTAAAATTTGCAAAAATAATTAACATCTGTGTCATGACCCCATTACGGTGAGTTCAGCTATATTATGTCTGAAGTATTTTGATCTTGTTCTGTGACTCCATGAACAGGAACATAGGATTATTAGAATGAGCCATTTCTAATAAAGATAAATGCATAGCACAGTAAGGATTTTTTGAGGAAATTTTACTCTATAAGTGATTCCAAAGAGCAGACTAGAGTAACGTGAACATATCAGTAGGAATATTGATTTTTTTGTAGATTAATTAATTTTTTGTAGATTAATATTTTATTACCAGTATTAAATATTTTAAAGTCTTTTTCGTGGGCTTGAATTTGTATAGAGATACTAGTGCATCTAATACTGTGAAACAGAGAGACGAAGTGTGTGAAAACTTAAACAATCTAGCCCATCACCTTCGTTGTGCTGTGGGAGACAAGAGGTAGGATCAATCCTGCATTAACATTCTCTAGACCCTTTCGCTGTGATATGCTTCTGGTGGAATTATGTTGGCTGACCTGTTATTGTTCACTTCCAATTATATCCAATTGTATTTTTTTAAAAGATTTTATTTATTTATTTGACAGACAGAGATCACAAGTAGGTGGAGAGGCAGGCAGAGAGAGAGGAGGAAGCAGGCTCCCTGCTGAGCAGAGAGCCCAATGCGGAGCTCCATCCCAGGACCCCAGGTCCTGAGCCGAAGGCAGGTCATGAGCCGAAGGCAGAGGCTTTAACCCCCTGAGCCACCCAGACACCCCTTGTTTTGTATATTTTTTTAAATTTATTTATTTGACAGAGAGAGAGAAATCACAAGTAGGCAAGAGAGGCAGAGAGAGGGGGAAGCAGGCTCCCCACTGAGCAGAGAGCCCAATGTGGGGCTCAATCCCAGGACCCCGAGATCATGACCTGAGCTGAAGGCAGAGGCTTAACCCACTGAGCCACCGAGGTGCCCCTTGTTTTGTATTTTTTAATCATAACTGAAAAATTTGAAAATATGATTTGGTATTCCCCTAAATAATATCAGGAACTTGAAATACGTACCCCAGAGCAAACTTTTAATTTAACTATTACATCCTTTCTGTCTTTAGTATTTCTTGGCTGGCAGCAGAAAAGTTAGCATGACCTTTGTGCTTGGTGATGAAGGTGTGTTCACCTATCACATTAGGTAGGAACAATTGCTGATTTCGAACAGATATTTTCTCCAGGACATATTTGCAAAAATACTCTTTTCTAAAAAAAAAATCTGATTGTTTTAATGTAGCCTCCATCATCTAACAGACCCCCAGGAGACATTAACAGAAAAAGATGAAGAAAAATGTTTTGTTTACATTGGTTAATGTATTCTAGTGTGTGGGCATCTGATTTTCACTACTGTGCTTCCTAGGCTTATAATAGATAACAAATCTCATATAAGAGTGAAGGACATACACTAAGTAATGCATAAGGCACCACTGGAATGCGTAATCTATGAAAACACCCTTCCTAAAACCAAGTTGAAAAGACCCTGAAACCGAGGAGGAATGTGTAACACAGCATGAAGGAAGATGGTAGAAGGTGGGGCATGGCCGATCATTTGGGAAAAGAGATACATTTTGGCAAAATACGTTGTTCTGAAACTGGTTTTGACATTAAAAAATGAGACTATACCACCAATGACTGCTAGAGAAAATAATTTGAATTTGAGACAGACTCATATGCATCTTCTTTGCAATTTATTTCAATCTATAAACCCATGTAGGCCTTCTCAAATTAATCCCATCCTTTTAAATGACCAATTAAACTCATGTCCAAAAAATCGATTCAGGCCCATGGTTGATCGTAAAGTAAGTAGACATTGATTTTCTAAAAATCTCACTTTGTCCATCTTGTACAAGTTTGGTTTATTTTTAATGGACTGGTCAAAGCCAGTACAAAAGATGAGTCCATAAATAAAAACAAATACAATATTGTTAACAGATTTGGGTAAATATTTTAGAGGAATTAATGCTCTATGTCCAAATGAACATAGATAATCATTATTGACCACAAATTTATGTTAAATAAATAAATATGAAATGTACTGAAACCTAAGGTTTTCATGTGTACAACCAAAATAGTCAAGCCTACTCAACTGAATAAGAGAAATCACGGTGCGTACTATAAAAAATGGTAAGGAAAGGGGAGTGGCCTAAGTCCCCTATCTCCACTGTCACCTGTCCTCTGCCTTCCTACCCACAGATTTACATTTAAATAATTGGTGTTAATTGTGGGAAGGAGTAGCAAAACTCAGCACTCTGAGGAACCCTGAGTAGGTCACAAACTTTGTTGTTTTTTTAACCTGTTCCCTGAGCTTGTCAGCCCTAAAGAACAATTTGTAAAGCTTTCAATGGTAGGGTAAGATAAAACTAACAGCCCTGTCCTGAATTGGAAATCAATAAAGCATTAAAAATGCAAATACATTCTTGTTAATATGATATAATTGTGAAGAACTTTTAGGCGTTCAATTACCATTTAACACAAAAGCCTGTAACGATTTAATTAGGAATCCTTCACCTAATTGAGGTCAAGATTGTTAGCAGTGGATGTCTAATTAGCTTGCTTATAGCAGCTATCTTTTTTGAAAACTCCCTGGGTAAAATCCTTCCTTAAAAGATATCACTCCCCACCCCACCCCCAACACAACACACACACACACTGCATGTCGAAGCTATTAAAATCCAAATAAAGTTGTCCCTGAGTAGTACTATTATAGCACCATCAAATTTCTGGTTTTGACAATATGTTATGTTTATATGTTACTGTGGGAAGAAGCTGGGTGACGGGTACTCAGGAAGGCTCTGTAACTACTTTGGCAATTTTTGCTTACTATACAATTTCAAAATAGTTAAAATTGCGTCCAGATCTTTCAGAATTACAAGAGCATGTGAATGGGCTACTTTGTCTTCAGAGATAATAGGAATTATTTTAGGCAATAATTGGTTCCATGAAATAAGGCCACGTTAATAGGACTTTTGTATAGGTCCAGTAAAGACCAATTGGGTGAGTCCAAAATTAAGAATTCAGATCACACAGGATCACTTCGAAACATTGTTGAAGATTTCCCTGACTTTATCCATCGTTTGCTGTCAGCCAGATTATGGGCTTTCAACATCCAGGTATAAAACCTCGGCTGGAAATAAAATCCAAAATAAAGGCATCAAATTAATCTCCTATGCCTAAGGGAATAGATAGCCCATTTTATGTTCTTAAAGATTAAGTCTTCATAATTATTTTAATGGAAAATGTATAAAAAGAAACAGTATTTTATAATAAGCAAACAAGAACCAAGACAGATTTATTGTTGTCAAGTCTCTAGGAGCAGCAATGACCTAATTATGTCCCCTGAAGCTCTAGTGCTGTCAGGTAGTTCAGGAGGGAAAAAAAAAAAAGGGTAGTAGCCAAATAAATTATATAATTACTCATGGATAACATAATGTTTCCATGTTGATAGATCTGAGTGGGTTTTTTTTTTTTCTTTATACTCAGCACATACTGAACAAAATCTGGCTTTGGAATTCTTTTCAGAGTTTCCAGTTAACTTCGTTCTACTGAGCACCTGTGGGAATGACTAGTAGAGAGTCAGAGCGTGCTTCCTAACGAAGTCTAGCTTTAGCAGCCCAGGTCAGAAATGTATATCCCAGGTAGCTTGGGTTGGTCCTTGTAAAAAAACGATAAATTATTCCTTCCTTTCATGACTCCAGGGTGTTGATAACTTTTATTAGAGTCACCTCACTCTCATTTTTTTTTTTTTAATCTTCGTCTTCAGAATTGCATTTTAAAGAAACACAGATGAGGGGTTCTTGGGTGGCTTAGTGAGTTAAGCATCTGCCTTCCACTCAGGTCATGATCCCAGAACCTGGGATCGAGCCCCGCATTGGGCTCCCTGCTCAGTGGGGAGCCTCCTTCTCCCTCTCCCTCTGCTCCCACCATTTGTGCTCTCTCTCTCTCTCTCTCTCAAATAAGTAAATCTTAAAACACAGATGAAACATTTATTTTTATCTTGGTTACAATTCACGAGATCCCAGATCTGCATGACTAGGAGCTTGCTTACCCGTCCAGCACAAGCTGTTTCCCATGTGTGCTCAGCCACCCCCCATCTGTGCCAGCTCCTTTCAGTTCTTTGAACACGCCAAGTGCCTCCATGCCTCCGGGCTTCCTCCCAGGCGGTTCCTTCCACCTAGACTTCTTGCCTCTAATCTATATGGTGCTGCTTTTTTTTTTTTTTTTAATATCATCCATTCATCCATAATTTAAATGTCACTTCAAATGGCACTTGGAGATCTAAGACCGTGTGATACTATTTACTTTAAATAGGGAGGTTCTACAGATAGTCTGTGAGGATTTTCACATGTGAGAAGAAAATGTGTCTGCAGTCTTGTGGGTCTGGATATGCATTTTGTGTCCAGGGAATATCCTGTACATATCACAGCTGCTAGGGGGATAGGTTGTGCGCTCATTCCAGAAGTGGGTCATTGGTGGGGGTGAAGGGTCCATTTTGGCAGAGGGCCCTTATGTCCCGTGTGCACAGGCGTAGGGCTCACTGTGGGGAAACAGATCCGCGGAATAGTGTTAAAAGCTGTGGTATTTGGATATTCACATCGAGATCATTACCCCTATGATCCATTACTATAGAATTGTATGTCCTTCATTGCTTTCCCATTTTAGCCATGTTACACTGGGAACCATGGGCTCATGCTTGAATGTATCACAAGCTTTACTCACAGGGATTTTACCTCCTCTGTGCCCACAGTGGTAAGCACCTCGTTCTCCCATACATCCCTTTTCTCTCTAATGCTCCAGTTAATGACACTGCTTTCCTACTCATCAGGCCACCAAGTTGGAAAGGATGGCATAAGAGAGGGAGAATGTTAGGATTTTGCTAAAGAAATAAAAATAAAATATCCTTGGGGTGCCTGGATGGCTCAGTGGGTTAAAGCCTCTGCCTTCGGCTCAGGTCATGATCCCAGGGTCCTGGGATCAAGTCCCACATCCTTGCATCAGGCTCTCTGCTCAGCGGGGAGCCTGCTTCTCCCTCTCTGCCTGCTTCTCTGCCTAGTTGTGATCTCTGTCTGTCAAATAAAATCTTTAAAAAAAAATAAAATATCCTTATGAACGAAGCATGTTATTCATTCACCAAACCCTCCTTAGTAGCTATCGCTCTTGAAGCAAGCTATGGCTGACAACTGCTATGTTGGGAACTTCGAGCAATTGTAAATATTTAGCTCTGCTCTCCTTTGGTAGAAAACTGTGGTCCCTTGATACATCGATTTATCAACTGGTCCCACCTCTTGGCCTCTCCACCTGATTTTCAAAACTCTCAATCAGCGGCAACTACACGGATCGTATATTTTTAGACCTAAAGATAAAAAGGAGCAGTACTCTGCATTACATGATATTTTAAAATAACATTTACCTCTTGACCTTGCCATTTTTACGAATATATTTAAAATGAGTTTCTCCTTCCCTTCAGCTTCATTTTTAACTTGACTCTAAATAGACGGTTGGTAGAAAACTAAGGTATGAGTAAGAATATAGAAACGAGGCATTAGTCGAAATACAGAACTATAGAAACATACTTATTAAAATGAAAAAAAACATGCTGCTGCATACAAAATAGCCCTTAAAACTGCCTGAGTGAGTTATGGAGAGGCTTGTTCACAGTCATAAAAATAGCATTTTTATACAATGCTGAAGTTACAGTAAGAAAAGAAGCAAATATCTTCTCAACACATTCAGGACATGCCCCTTCTCAGTCAGCTGGTTTTGCTCAGCAATTATGTGGTAAACACTTTCCTTCGGGATTTTTCTGTTTCTTCCCATAAAGACCAGAGGTCTATTATGTAAAATGTGAACAGTGAACTAGAATCAGAAAAAGGGAAGTAAACGACCTTTCTGTGCCATTAAAAAAAAAAATAAAAAACATCATTTAGTTTCAAATTAGAGTAATTCCAATGAGTTTTGGCCTAAAACTGTCAACATAACCGATGTTATAATTCTAGATGCTTCTGACAAGAAGTGAGAAAAAATCCAGGAGCCAGCTCTTTGGTTTTCTGAAGACACCAGAGGTGTTCAAAAACCCTTTTACACAAATTGCCAATATTAGGTTAAAAAAAAAACACAACACAAAGCAAAAGAGCCTCATCCATCTTGAGTAAACAGATATTTTAGCAGATATTTATTTCTTTGCATTAGCAAAATATGCCAAATACATTTTTAAAGAGACAAACTGGTGATTTTTTCCCACTGAATTCCTGCGCCTTGCTGAAGTATTTTCTGCTCTGTCGACATGGTCTGCTTCATTAACAAAGCTAAGTAGAGACATGGAAGTGTTTTATGTTATTAATATACCTTAAAAATCACAAAAGAATCACAAATAAAGTAACTTTAAGAGGGAGTAGACTTTCTCTTTACATTTTAATTTACATGCAGTTATTGCTATTTTGATTTTTATCTTGCTGCAGCAACCAATTTTGACTGAATAGGTAACTTCTTTTATCTACCCATTCTTCCTAATTCTTTTGAAATAAGTGAAAAATGAAAGATTGATTTAGCTGTGAACAATTGGATAGTCCTTTTTTCTTTCTCGTTTCTTTCTTTTTTTTTAAGACATTTTCATCACTATATACCACTTTCCCAATTACATTTTAGAAAGATAGAGGGTGTTTGGCAAACCTTGACATTCTCTTTGTATCTCTTAATCAAAGGCATGTTCAAGTGAGTAGTAAGGCTAAAAGGACATAGTTCTCCGGGAAAGGCAGGAAGGAAAATAGCCTTTCCCCAAGCACCCGGGGAAGGCACTTATTACTGCCAGACCTTTCAAATGTTTCTTTTTATCTTGGTCCCTAAGAGGTGTTTCTCCTGAAGGCTGTATCGGGAGCATAAAGGATGCAAAGACTGTCTGTTTACAACCACCATTCTTCTCAAAGGCAAAGGGCCTGCTTTCTTCCAGAGCACTCCGGGCCTTGTCTACACCACACCTGCCAGTCTGTAACACAGTTTGGCTGCAGTGTTTGGACAACTCAGTATAGGAGCCCTTAAGCCACTGCAAATAATTTAAAATTAGCAGGGAGGTGAGGAGAAGAGAGAGAAATGAATTGAGAGAAGCCACCAAAGGGCTCCAGTCTGAGAACCAGAAGGGGTTGGGACAGTCAGGGACAATCCCTTGTCACAGACACTGAAGATTTTGTGGAGAATGTGGGTGCCTGTGTTTGAAGTTGTGTCTGTTGTTCCTCAATGGGGCCCATTCTGTTTCCCTCAGATCCTCATTCTTCAAGTAAGAATACGAGCTCCCCTATCGTGATACGGGAGGTTTTGATGTATTGTAGTGATTGTGTAGAAATAGGGACATTTTTTTCAAGGTGATGCCGTGGAGTGGAAACCCACATGCCCAGGACAGTGAAATCATCTGAACGTGTCGGGCATGAGGGGCGAGCCCCAGGTGACCCAGACTGTCATTGCCACTCGGGAAGTAGCACACATGTTGGGGATTGGGTTTTAGGACCAAGGCAGTTTTTCTGACAGGAATGTGCCAGCTAACATTTAGGTGACAGAGGAAGTGGTTAACAGGGGAGCGGTTTCCATGAGACAACGGGGCCCTCAAAATTGAAAGGAGAGTCTCTGTGGTTCCTGGCAGCCCAGAACCTAAAACAGAAGGGAGTTGGATAGAAAAGCCTGTTCTGGGGAACGGCAGCCGAGCAGCGGTGACTCACTCCGTCATCTGGAGAAGACACTTGGCGTGTGGCTGAGGCTGCTGTGAAAGAGACAGAGATGGGATGTAGGAGCAGGTGTGGGTCCGGAGGGAGGGCTTCTGGGTGGGCTTTGCTGTTGCGCCCCCCCCCCCCCGTAATTCCTAGTGCTCTGCAGGTCTCCCCATTCACCTGCACACACCTCCTGTCCTCATGCTCCCTTCCAGGCCCTTCCAGCTGCCTTCCCATGGCGGTGGCTCTGCCACCCTTGAAGGGAGTGGATTGTGCAACGAGCAAGGGCACAGGCCTTTTGGCATGAGGTCACCTGTGCGCCTTCCTCGTATCAGGGCAGCTCCTGCTCTCTCTGGGGACAGAGTGGGCTGCTGCTCTGCCTCCTTTCCATGGAGGATGTCAGGGAGACAGGAGCTGGAGGACATTCCTGGGGGCTCCTGGGCCTGAGGACGGTGAAGCTTGTCATCCTTCCAGTCCTCCTGGGACTGTGCTCTGACAGCTGGTCCTACTCACGCTGAGATGCACCAGTTCCAGTATTTTCTCCTCTGCTCCAGACAGTGAAAGTCTGGTTCGTTGCCTGTCACCTGGCCTGGGGCATTGGGGTCACCTGTGCTTTGGAGCGCATCCCAGAGTTCTTCAAGTACATTAGTACAGCAGGAGCTGGCTGGGGAAGGGGACATCCTGGGCAGCCCCCTCCCTCCTCCACTAGTGCCCTCATCCCAGGCAGCTGGTCTGCCATCTCAGTTGTGGGCTGTGGCAACAAAATGGCAACGAGCCCCTTTTCAAATCTGTGGACAGCTAAAATATGGAACACTTCGAAAGACACTATGTTTCTTGCCATCTTCAGAGTACCTAAACATACTGACATAAATGTAACCCTGCCTCATCAGAATGGCTAGGCTTTAACCAACCCGGCTTCATGGGAATAACCATCTTGTTCCTATTTAATGTCCAGTATAAAGTCTCCGAGACACAGTAATTGGGACATTTAATAAGAATAATGGTATCATAATTATTCTCGCTGGGAATTGTGGTCTTCACCTAGAAATGCAGCTTTACTTTGCAGCATTTTCTTAATTGCAAGATCTCATTTTTGCTCCTAGGCCCCCCCAAGGGCTATGGAACATTCTATTGTAACTGGCACTTACTTGACTCCTGGGAACTTTTGTCCCCTCCTCTTCATAAAGCATCTCTTGGGGATGAGGGAGCAAACACTTTTGCATTTCATTCTTACCCCATCATGCTTGTCCTGTATTATGCATTCAAATATCATTTTTTCTAAAACTGAAAAAATAAGCAAATTAATGGAATTGAGTTCTATTCTTAGTGAGAGAATTCTGAATTTCCTTAGGATAAACTTTTAGCTACATTCAAACTTGGAGAGAGACTTCAGCGGTACGTTCACGTGTAAGCTATCCTCTGACACTCGGACCCATTTATCTTCTGATTAATGAATGCAGAGTCGATCGTTTCCAGGGATAAAATGTCAGAGTTCTTCAGTTTTTGCTCCCAAGTCGGTTGTATTTATTGCATACCTATTTTTTTAATAAAATGTATTTTTAGAACAATTTTAGAAATAGGGAAAGATTGGGGCTCCTGGATGGCTCAGTCAGTTAAGTATCCGACTCTTGGCATCTGCTTTGGTCATGATCTCAGGGTTGTGAGGTCGAACTCTACGACAGGCTCCACACCCAGCATGGAGCCTGCTTAAGATTGTCTCTCTCTCTCCCTCTCCCCCTCCCTGCATCCTCTCTCCCTTAAAAAAAAAAAAAAGAGAGAGAGAGAGAGAGGAATAGTGAAAATAGTACAAGGAATCTCCATATAACCACCATATAACCCACACTCTGTTTCCTCTGTCACTAACATCTAATGTTAGTGTGTTACATTTGTTATGAACCAATGTCAGTACACTTTGATTAACCTAAGTCCGTATTTTATTCAGATTCCCTTTGTTTTTACTTAAAGTACTTTTCTTTTCCAGCATCCCATCCAGGCTACCATATTACCTTCAGTAGTCATTTCTCCTCAGCCTACTCTTGGCTGTAAGTTTCTCAGCCTTTCCTCGCTTTTGGTGACATTGACAATTTGGGGAGACACTGGTTAACTACTTGGTAGAATGTCTCTACATTGGGATGTATCTGATGTTTTTCTTATGATTAGATGAGGGCTGTGTGTTTTGGGGAGGAAGAGCACAGAGGTAGGGTGCCATTTTCATCACATCAGATCAAGGGTATATGGTATAAATGACTTGTCGTTGTTGATGTTGGTGTTGGTTGTTGTTGATGTTGGTGTTGGTCAGTGGCTAAGAAAGCGTTTGACAGATTTCACCACTTAAAGTTACTCCACTCTGGCAGTCCCTTTCCATCATCTACTTTTGGAAGGAAGTCACTGCGCATTCTCTTGATGGGTCATAGGAAATACAAGACCAGCCAGGGGGATCATGAGTCTCAGAAACTAAGGAAGTGTTAAAAAAAAAAACAGAAGGCTAGAGTTACGTCAGTGGGATACAGGAGCTGACTTAAAAGACCTTGCAGGGTCTTTCTAGGGTGGCTCATTAGGTTAAGCAGCCGACTCTTGGTTTTGGCTCAAATCATGATCTCAGAGTCCTGGGATCAAGCCCAACACCAGGCTCTGAGCTCCACAGGGAGTCAGCTTGAGATTCTCTCTCTCCCTCTCCCCCTCTCCTGCTTGAACTCTCTCTCTCTTTCTCTGTCTAAAATAAATAAACCCTTCAAAAACCTTTCCAAAGGCCAAAACTGAATTAATTTTAGCAACAAAATAAATAGCATTGTATTGGATTATAACCCAAAGTACAAAATAAATGTACATGTGTCATATTAATATGCATAAATAATTGAATAAATAAATGCACAAGAGGAAACTTCCATACTGAAATATCCAAGTAATATATGCAGATAATGCCCCTCCCGGAAGTTGGGACTGGTCCTCCTCACGTCCAAGTCCCCCTAATGAGGGCTAGATTCTGTGATTTGCTTCCAAAGAATAGAGTAGGGAAAGGTAAAAAGAATAACTTACGAGTGGAGAAATGGGGCATACCCTGCCTTAGCTGAGTGATAAAATCCGACATCCTTCATGATGTCATATCAACATCATGTTCCCCCTGATACGAGGTGATGAAGGAAGGGCACTTCACCTCTCTGGTAGCCTTCCCCAAAGCCTGTGACCCCTGTCAAATCATAAGACATCAGACTGTCCCAGACTGCGGGACTTTCTACAGGATGCCCAGAAATACTCCCTAAGACCGTGAAGGTCATTAAAAGAGAGAGAGAGAGAATGGGAAGGAAGCTGTTGTAGATCATAGGAAGCTGGAGAGACAGGACAACCAAATCCAATGTGTTATATCCTGTACGGAATCTTGGAACAGGAATCGGGCTTTCATGGAAAAATTCATGGAATCCGAATGAAGTCAGAACTGTAGTTAACAGTAATGTTCCGACATCAGTTTCTTAGTTTTGACAAATGTCCCATGGTTCTGTAAGATGTTAAGAGTAATGGGAGAAAAAAAAATAATGTGAGAGGCTAAGTCTGAATGTCTCCACAGCTCTTCTTTGCATCTCATAGTATTCTAATAGAGGAAGTTTATGTTTAAAAAAAAATCTAGTGTTTCTAAATTTAAAATAAAATAAATCCTCTCTTGAGGATGTGTGTTCAGCATAGCATTGTCACACAAATATATGGGCTAACTGGAACGGCTCCTTACATTTCTTGTAACGACTAGTGTAAGTCACAGGTAGCAGAAATATTTCTGACCTTCAAATCTAAGGAAATCATAAAAAGATTCAAGATTCCATTATCTTTACGTGAACCAGGTAATCAACCAGAATTTCTTTTATTTAGGGCGGATGATCTTCCATATTTCTTCCCTGAAATTCTTCACTTTGCAAGCAAGTCTGTTCTTGCATTTAATTGGGGGGAAAAATGCCTGAGATGTACTGGGCCCATTCAATATTGGTGGTTCTCCCGCTCACGCTGCTTGGAATATAAAAAGATATTTTTACTGTGGTAAGTGGCTGAGTCTGAAGACCTTGCAACTAGAAACACAGTCCCAAAAACTACAGAGGATGTTGCCATTTTGGAATAACCCAGAAAGGGTATACAAGGAGTATGAGGGTCACATAATGTCCAGTCTCCCACCTTATGCTGGTAGACCTAATACAACATATTAACATCAATTGAGTAATATTTAGAAATAAGTATTACATCTTGTTAGATGCACAGAAGCTACAAGAAAGTATACTGAGCTACAAAGGTGTGATTTCTATTAAACAGAGAATGCCAGTTTGTCTTTTTAGTATCTGTAAGTAATACAGTTCTTCTGTATATAGTTCTGATAAGTAACGGACAGAATATGGAATTTTGATCTTACCTATACTATTAGAATTTGTGATGAAATTAGATGAGCATATGAATTTCTTACATTTCATAAAAATAGTATTTTATTTAGAAAATAAGAATTTTTCTTTTTTTCTTTCTCATATCTATAGTATCTAGCATACATTTGATCTAATTAATGGGAGCCTAAACTCGAAAGGAAAGCAGTCAGAGTGTTGTTTCAAGAACCCTCCGTCACAAAGATCAAACTTTGTACTTAATTACTTAACATAGTCTGCTCATTATTACAGAAACTACTTGGTTTCAAACAGTATGAATTTTACTTTCTCTTTTTTGCCACTTAAAGTAAGGGAAATATAGAGGAGAATGCAGTGATGCATATTAATTTTTTCCTCTTCTTAAGCAAACTCCTTTCAGTTAAAGAATGGAGAAGAAAACACTGTTTGGGATAATTTTGGGGATTAAGAAAACAACATTGCTCTGCCCTCTTGCATATAATCAATTTTTCTACTAAAGGGTAAATTTGACATTCTTCCAACTACCACTAAAACTGTCAGAAAATCCTTAAAAATAGCATTTAAAAAAATCAATAGCGCCCCTTCACATCTTTTAAATTGGTCAATTTTGATTGCCTAGTTCCCTGAAACACTTTGGAATCCACTTGAGTATAGATGGCCTAAGCCAGTCATTATGAAAGCCATTAAAGAGAGACAGCAAATTTAGACAGCAAGATGTTGTAGAAACATATTAAAATGTGTGCCCAGACGCCGCTTAGGAGCGATACCATGATTTCTTAAATATATCCATCCCCTGGATCGGTACCAATCATTATAATTGATACATGCATTTTTGGTTGGGTGTAAAAATGTGATCTGAATTTGCAAGCACAGGTTTCTTTTATAGGGTGGGATGAGACACAGCAAGAAATAAAACCAAACATGAGTTCCAGCCAGAGGTGGGACTTAAATATAGGTCTCCCTGAGGTCAGGAGCTCTGAGAAGGTCCTGATAGGGACCATCATCCTTATCCTTCCCTCCACACTCCCCACTCCACATCCTTAGGGCAACAGAAAGGCCATACTGCACCAAGGGACTGTTGGATGGTAACTGTCCACGGTCTGCAGTGGCCTCCAGAATCATGAATGAGAACTACTGTGTCTGCAGTGCAAGGAATAATGAGTACAGGTGAAAGGAATGATGAAATCATTTGGTGGCCGGAGGATGTGGATTATTAAAAATAGAATTTTAATTTTGGAATTGTTTGATATACACATCAGTTGATTTTTTTTTAATAAAGCTGCATTACTTTTAAAATGACCTGTGTGCCTCTTGTAAATTTAAGATCTAATACAATCCTCAGAAAGTAGGAGAAGCTGCTCCTGAGGACAGTCATGGTTCAGTCATGAACGTGACTGTGCCTCATGCTATGGCCGACCCAGCATTGGCTGTTAATGGAGCAGATGGATGTTACAGGCTTGAGTTTTGTCCCTGCCCAATTTCTGTGTTGAAGTCCTTACCCCCAGTATTTCAGAACGTGAGAGTGTTTGGAGATAAGGTCTTTAAAGAGGTGATTAAGTTAAAATGAGGTCATGAGGGTAGACTACCTTGCCCATTATGACTCGTGTCCATATGAGAAGAGGAGATGAAGACACAGACAAGTGCAGAGAGACCAAGCGAGGATGTAGGGAAAAGACTGTCCTCGGGCTCTTCAAGCCAAAGAGAGAAGCCTCAGAAGGAACCAACCATGCTGATACCTTTTTCTTAGACCTCTAGCTTCCAGAACCCTGAAAAATTTTTTTTTTCTGTCGGTTAAGCCACCCAATCTGTGGTGCTTTGATATGATACCCGTATTTGTTTGTTTGTTTGTTTGTTTGTGTGCTTATCTGTTTGTTGAATAAGCCAGTTTGCCATGGGGTTTCAGTCACTTACCACTCACGAATGCTGAAAAATTAACCTTACCTACTTCATTCTTCCTCACTGGCTTACGCTCTTGGTTTTCTTCAAAAGTGTGGTGGTCCCTTGTGGGCCTTCCGTGTTTAATGAAGTAGACAACCTAACAGACAGCTCTGTGTGCTTGGGCTTTCCAGAGCTTCATTTTAGGTGGATCCAGAGCAGAGCAGTGTCCGGGCTGAGTGCCCACTGCCGGAGTGGGAAGGCTTCCTGCAGAGGGGAGCACCCACCCCCGCGTCCCAGCTCTCTTCAGACAGTGTGTGCTAGCACTTACGTGAAAACTTCTGTAGTGCTTGGTCTGACCGTCTCCCTTTTCAGTGCATGAAGTTGGAGAAGCTGTGGTGGGACCCGAAGGGTTACCTTTTAATAATGTTTCAATTATTCTCTGTTGTTTTAGCTCGGCCTCTTGTTCCTGTTTGCCCCTACCTTCTCCCCACCCCACCCAAGGCAAAATACCTGCTAGCTCCACTTCTGGATATTTCTGGAACTCTACTTGGCAGGGCAGGCTGATTCTCTTTTCTACTCCTACTTTTTTTTTTTTTCTTTAAGATTTTGTTTATTTATGTGACAGGGAGAGAGACAGAGAAAGAAGGAACACAGTAGGGGGAGTGGGAGTGGGAGAGGGAGAACCAGTTTTCCTGCTGAGGAGGGAGCCCGATGTGGGGCTCGTCCCAGGACCCTGGGATTATGACCTCAGCTGAAGGCAGATGCCCAAAGACTGAGCCACGCAGGCACCACCGCACTTTTTTTGATATACCAACGTAATACATGCTGTTTATGACTTCTTTAAAGTTACATAGTATTCCATATTAATACCCTGTGAACTGTAAGAATTAAGTATTTTTCCATATGATGGAAGATTATGCAGCCTTAAAATATGAGGAAATGTTTGTGACATTATGTGAAACAAAAAAGCATAATGTTCACTTGTACAGAATGTCAAGACGTGCATAGAAGAAATCTCAAAAAGAAGTACGTGAGAGCATGAAACATCGGTCTATCACGAGTGGCAAGGATATGTGCAGATTTCCTCCCCTTCTTTTTATGTAGTTGAAAGATTCTACAATGGAAAAGTACAATCCTTGTAGCAGAAATACACTTATAATTTGTATTTCTAAGAATAAATAAAAAAATGTGCCACTATTTAAAATCTCTTATCTGGGGGTGACTCACTCTCCCAGCTGTTACTGGTGTGCCATGGGAGGCAAATGTTAAGAGACATGTTTTATAGTGGGGCCAAGGAGGAAGTATTAATACTAGAAGTTCCTATCAGAGAGACCCTCTGTCCAAAAGGAGAGGGCCCGTCCCAATCAGCCACTGATGAATTCTTTGACAGTGTTCATCAACTGAGACCTCTTCCTTCACCATATCTAGTTCCCTCCTCTACTCTGAAACCAGAAAAGCCATCAGTAGCCTGGCGAGGTAACAGTGGAGGAGAGGAGGATAGGCATGGAGTGGGGATACAAACAAGGGGCTGATCGTGGTCTACCTCTGAAACTAATGATACAGTATATGTTAATTAACTAAATTTAAATAAATTTTTATTTAAATAGAAATCACCAGAAAAAAAAATGTTTTCCTTTTAGCAGATGTGTTAGGATGACAGCTTATGGGTAGATTTGCTTGTAATTTTGCTTCTTGAAAGAAACTTTCAAATACTTTCATGAGGTCTATGACGCAATAATTCTGTAAATTAAGTGCATCATTTTTTTCTTGTAATGTTTTATTCATGTGATAATCTGATGGTGCTTACGCACATGTGCAAACTATCAGAGGAAAAAAATATCGACTCACAGCCTAAAAACCAAAGAGAAACATAATTTCAAGTATTCCTACCAAGTTGAAACTTGTGGGATGATTTTTTTGTTTGCACTTAGATGATATGTTAAATTGATTCTGATTAATTTTCACTCAGAATGTAGATGAGGGCATCCATTCAAGTGGCCTGGTCCTTTGCTTCCTGTCTTTCTTTTCTCAAGATTTTATTCTCGTGCAGTTAAATTATATGGATGAGAAGCAATGCTGTGCCTTGAGCCCACCTCAAAGATGTGGTTTTTTGAAAATCCATTTTATGGATGTATACTTAAATGCCAATGAAATGTACTCATTTTAAACTTACAGTTCAATGAGTTTTGACAAATGCAGACACCCATGCAACCATCACCTCCTCTAAGACAGAATATTTTTATCATCCCCAACAGTTCACCTGGCCCATTTGCAGTTACCCCCACCCTGAAACCTCAGGACTAAGCAAAAACTGATTTGCTTTCTGTCACTATAGGTTAGTTGTGCCTTTCCTAGAATATCAAAGAAACTGAATTATATTTTCTGTGTGTCAAGCCTTTTTTGTTCAGCATGATGTCTTCAAGCATCATTTGTATTCTGATGTACATCAATGGTTCATTTCCTTCTGTTGATGAGCGGTAATTCCATTTCCTCCCTTACTTCCTGTGGTCAGCAATGATCTGCGCCTAGAACACCTGGAAGAATGAGACGGGGGAAGGGGCATTTTATTCCAAGCAGGTCATTTCTATTTTGTATAACCCTGAGCATGTTCTACGAAAGCCGCTCTTCTCAAGTTGGCTAGATGTGGGTGTGGTGATGGAATGTTACTTTGTAAGCCCGAGGAAGGCTTACATAAGAGACACAGGAAGTCATGTGATGTCAGTAACCTTGCCAGCATAAAGATGCAGAAAATGATATGAAGCATAATTAACTCCTCGTGAACCTTAACAGCAGCCAGGAAGCCACCACTAGCACATTCTGTGATTCCCCTTTCCTTCCTCCTTTGTGGGAAGGTAGTATGTCCCACATTCATTGCTGTGCAAAATGATTATTCTCTCACATGCAAAGCGTTGTCTTTGCAAGCAGGAAATGAGCAGCAAGAGTAGAAAGATTCTTTTATTCCTAAGCAAGTATATGCTCCTTATTATGTAAGGTACAAATTAATAACAAATGGAAAAATCATAGAGGATCGATATGTCTATAATCTAGAAGCATACCTTTTTCAAATAGCTCTAGTTTTCCTTAAATATTATTATCCCTTGGGGCACCTGGGTGGCTCAGTGGGTTAAAGCCTCTGCCTTCGGCTCCCTGAATCGTGGTCCCAGGGTCCTGGGATCGAGCCCCGCATTGGGCTCTCTGCTCAATGGGGAGCCTGCTCCCTAACCTCCATCTGCCTCTCTGCCTACTTGTGATCTGTTTGTCAAATAAATAAATAAAATCTTTTAAAAAAATACTATTATCCCAGTTGTAGGGCATCGTTTGCTCTTTTGTGCTCCGTATGCTGTCACAGTCATGATAAGGGAGACCAAATGCTGCATGTTTGCCCACGGGGCTTGCTCATGAATGATGCTTTATGCCGTGAGGTCGTGGTTAATGGCAGTCTCAGCCTGTTGATAACCAGTGATATGGCCGGACTGGCCCCTGTGGTTCTTACTGTGATCTCAAGATGCCCTCAGCAGTAACCACCAAGAAACTTGGAGAAAGTTTTTAAAAGGTTTATTACTTACAAGTCCTGGAAATTCCATGGCATACAAAGGGCCACAGAGCAAGGTCGTAGCAGGAGGTGAGGAGAAGTGCACAGTCCTGATGTCCTGCTTTTCTTAGGGCTGAGGGTGGGGGCTTCACATCCCTAATTCTAGCAAAAAGTTCACTAGGACCCATGGAAAGCAAAATCTGAGAGCCAGGGCCAACTTTTCTACTTACGTGCCTTGGGAGGCTCCTGCTGTCACCCTCCAGTGCCCCTGCAAGCCCTGTCATGCAGCAGGCTAGGGGTCCTGCTAGCCTGTCCCCTTCTGCAGGTCACTGACATGGTGGGTGTCCAGAAGGTGCTGTCTGCATGGTGGCCTCATGAACCGCCATCCCAGCTGTGCCTGCGGACTTACATGGAGGGAGCTGGTGTCCTGCCTGACGGGCTTCCTCCTCTCCACCTCCTCAGGACAATCTGCCTTCCTTCCAGGAAGGAAATCTTTCCTTTATAGTCATTTTTCCCAGGAACCTTATCACACAAGGTACAGGCATGATGGTGGTTCATTTTATGTGTCTGTTTGACTGGGCTAGGTGATACCCATATAGCTGGTAAAACATTATTCCTGGGTCTGTCTGTGAATGTGTTTCTGGAAGAGATCAGCATTCTGAACTATAGACAGAATAAAGATTGTCGTCACCAATGTGGATGGGTATCACCCAGCCCATTGAGGGCCCAAGAAGAGCAAAAAGGTGGAGGGAAGACAGACTTGCTCTCCATACCTAAGCTGGGATATCCCTCTTCTCTTGCCCTTGGACATCAGTGCTGCTAGTTTCCAGATCTGCAGACTTGGACTGGGACCACTGGTTCCACTGGTGTTCTCACATTCGGGTTGGACCATACACCATTGGCTTTCTTGGGTTTCTGGCCTGCAGAAGGCAGATTATGGGACTTCTCAATCTTCACAATCACGTGTGCAAATATCTTAAATATTGTTCTGTATGTCTATATCCTCTTGGTTTGATTTCTCTGGAGAACCATGAATAATACAGATTTCAGTACCAAAAGTGGTTCTAGAGGAAGGGAAATTTAAGGATGAGTTTTCTGAATTGGTCCTGGGCCTTCTGGAATTGGCTCTCTAGTCTGATTAGATTTAAAAATGCTAATGATTATTTCTAGCAATGAAGAGAACAGTGGTAAACCCATGGTGTGAAACTTTTATAGCAATAGGCAAAAGACGTTACACTCCTAATCAAGGCATTAAGTGACTCTGTATATAATACTTTCACACATTTTTGGAAAACAGAAGAATGTAAAGGACAGCGGTTAGTTGCTCCTAATGTGCTTAGGCAAAGTGGTGAAAGAAACATGAGCTCAGATTGGATTTCTCAGCCCATAAACACCATATAAATGACCCAAGAGCTTCTGTGTGTGACCTGAAGGAGGCGCTGTACACACAGGGCTGAGATTGCTGAAAATGAAACACAGGCCTCCATCCTGCAGCTGGCTGAGTTACAACACAAGTTGAGCTCCCAGCCTCACAGGATGTCTTCTGTTAAAGTTAGAGCAATGACTAGGAAAGAAAGAGCCTTTAAGTTGGAGTGGGGACATAGGGGGTGATCCCGATGAAGCTGGGGACATTGAGCCTCTGAATTCTAATGAGTCTCCCATGCCAGCAGAAGGGGCCTCTCTGCCCTCATTGGTATCCCATCTCTGGAATGGAGATAGGGAAGGTTAAAATGGGACAAAGCTGACTGTTCTTATTGAGATTCAACGAGTTTTCTCAAATAAATGTCCCTGTATTAATCCCTTTGGTAGGTTTCCAAAGTTTCGAAAATCTTGATTTTTGTCAGTCATGCCAATATTCTCATTCTTTTATGGAGAAGAGAATCTTTGAACGTTCTTACCCTGCTCTTCCTGTGGATGTCACCTAGGGTCATATAGTGATGCTATTAAAAACATGACTGCAGCCCCTTTTTCTTTGCTTTTCTAACAGTTATGTGTTGTCCAACCAGAGGTTACAACTGTCCATAGTATTCACTTTGCTAAAAAGTGACAGATGGTTTTGTTTGTGAAAAAAGGCAAAAAGAAAAAAATTCATAGTGTTTCCCTTTGAACAGCCGCATACAGTAACCCCCAGCTGTTCAATATTTGTCACATTACACGAAGAATCTATAACCATCGAGTAGGATTTATATTCCGTACTTTTAAGGGGATAAACCTCAATTTGTACAGGTTTTCTCTCTTTTTAAATAATTACTTATAAAATGCTTTTGATAAGTAAATCTAACTAATCTTTTCTCACTTTAATCTTTCCCTCGAGAGCTAGCATAAAAATGAGTCTGATCTTGCAATTAATTCCATGATTTTCGTGACATTCCTGTTCTTTCAAGAATGCCTTTTGTCACCATGACCTCTAATGGGGAAATTTCTGTCTCTGAAAACTGAATGACTACAATTAATCTTTTAGCATCTGAAGATAATTCTGAATGTTCCCTCTCAGCTTTACCTCAAAACATTGGCCCAGTCTGTACCTGTCTATTTATTTCTGTGCACACCATGTAAACTTAGCCTTTTTGTAGTCTGTGGAATTTTCATGACTTTTGAGTGTTCTCATCATATGCATCTGGTCTTAGAACCCGACTGATGGAAATTACTCCAGTCTCTTTGAAAAGACTTTATTTATAAACAAAATACTTGAAACTGGTCATGAAATAGGCTATTCAGAATCTTCTAATAGTGTGACTTTCCAAGAACATTTTTCACAAAATATCTGAGAAATATCTCTTTTATCTCTTGTATATTCTCTTTGATGGTCTATAAATATTACTAGGAACATGAATCGAGGGCGGGGGGAGTCTGTTTTTCATGTAATAGTGTTGAGTGAAACTTTTCTTTTTCTATGGTTTACCCTGATGGTCCTTTTTGAATTTTCAATGATTAATAATGTTGAAAAATATCAATATTCATCTGAAAGTGAAGAAAACCTCAAAAATGTCTATAGCCTCTTCAGAGTCCCTTGATAGGAGGGTAAGAGTGAGAGGAGAAATTGAACTGGATGGAGAAGCCAGTCTTCAGCAATTGTGATTAGAATGTCTTTTATGAATTTTATGGAAATATATGATTATCTCAGATCATTCCCAGCATTTTAAAAGTTGTGTTTGCACCCGAGGCATCCAAAATCTCAGGTACTGGTGAACCCTAGTCTTATCTTCTTACTCTTAAAAAATAAAAATTCCTGTGGCTCCCTTAAATTATAACAAATAGCCTTCATTTATTGATTACAAGTGTCTAGCCAAAAATATGCATCAACACTCCCACTGTCACTGAGTCCTTCCTCCAGGTGGGCTGAGAGACAGGGAAGTCTGTCACATGGGAGAGGGAGAGTGGCAGCTTCTCTCTGTGACACACACCCTCACACACTCCCCCCTCCCAGACACTCACGCTCATACGCTCACACTGAGAAGCCACCATGTCTAATGGTGCCCTCCCTGGTGGAACTGAGGGAGGAGAGAAATGGGTGGTAGGAAAGTTCCTCTTTACCTGGACCTGTTGTACATTGGCTTTACCCTCTCTGCACCTGGAACATCTTCAAAGCAGGTGCTCTGTCTTGCGTGGGTGTTTTCATAACTTCTTCAGGGCCCTCTGACCCGTCAGCCTGCCAGTTGCCCCAAATTGCAGTCTGGGTGATGTTTTTTGTGATACGACTGCCTCTCCTCTCTCAACCCCTAATTTTCAGAACCTTCAAAGGAGGCAGATTCTCTATTGGAGTTCTGTCTTCTTCCCAGGTGGTTTACTTGTTCAGGTGTCCAAAAAGGGCCAGGCTGACTCTTAGTGTCTCACAGATCTCATCTAGTTCATGAAAAACATCACCTGCCCTAGGTCCATGCTCAGCGTAAGTCCAGAGCAGTCCCTGTGTGGTCACCTTTGTGATGGTTTTTCTGCTTTCTTTATACGTTTTTTTTTTAAAATTAAACTTCTTATTATTAAAAAAGAAAGTTTGTTCTGTAGACCTGTAAGCTTCAATGGCAAGAGTCAGGTTCCATTTTACCATTTTTACCCCTTCCAGGAAGCAAGAAGCAAGCTTTTCTTCAGGCTCCACTGGAACCTGGCCTACTTTCCCTCAAGATAAAGGAGGGAGATGTTGTTCCTCACAATCCCCTACACACACACACACACACACACACACACACACACACACATAAACTTACACCAACTCAACTGTCCTCTTGTATGTTGGGGGGTTGGGATGAATGGTGCAGAGTTCACTGAAGAAACCATCTTCATAAAACTCCTCTCTCTATAAAAATCCTAGCCATTTTCTACCCTCCAGCTAAGTGAGTATCAGTTCCTAGCATTTCCTTTTGATATCTACGTCGTGAACGGACCCCTGACACACTTCAGCACACAGTGTCGTTTTTATATCTGTATACCTCAACCAAAACGTGCAGCATCCCCCATTTGCTTTTTCAGGAGGTTGAAATCAGAAAATCTACTAAATTACATTTATTTGGGTTGGAAGAGATTCGCACAAAGGTAGGCCCTTGCTGATCCAAAGTGGTCTTGCATTTGTCACTGAATTTGAAAATACAGTTATGAGTATGAGTTGGTCATTAAACCAACCTTTCAATTAATCAAAGACTATCTTCCTAGACTAGCTTCTTATATAAGGAAGTAGAAAATGAAAAGTCGTCTTTTTCCTTTTTTTTTTTTTTTTTTTCACAGTTTGATCAAAATAATCTCAGGAGCATGCTGGCTGTGGCAGCATGTATACGAAAATTGGAAATACAGAGAGTTTGGGCATGGTCCCTGCACAAGGGTGATGTACACATTCATAAAGAATAATTTCAGGAGCTAGATCAGGTCTAAATTTTTACTTATTTTCAAATAGGAAGATTCTCTATCTTATTTTCCACAGATCCCTTCAGAGACTCTCCTTTCTTCTGGTGTTCTGTTTCAGCTAGAAGATTGCTAACTGCTGGGGAAAGATTCAGAGCGAGGCTGGCACTCAGTGATCCGAAGGCTCTGTTTACCCTTACCCGTCCGTTTTCTCCAGAGTACCTTCGTGCTTAGTAGAAAAGGCAGACCTGATTAGTATAAGTCACAAGTAACACAACAAAATCATCATTTCCAGACTTCTGTGAGTCTTTAAAAGATCACATTAAAAAGCTAGTGTTGTCTGCAGTAACTTAAGGCAAGAAAGGCTTGATTATTTATTTAGTGTTTTCCTCTCGATCTAAGCTAATTTATCTATTGTCACCAACAGTCCTCACGTATCGGTGAGGTAAGTACAGTAATTCAAACGTGTAAGCTGGGTTTGATACAGTAAAACAACTTTGTAATCCAGAAAAGTCTAAACAAAAACCTATCTCCTGGATAAGACTTTCAGGAATCACATTGAGCCTTTTATCCCTTAATAAAAGAACCCAATATTTAGCCGTGTTCCGTGCCTTCTTGCCAGCCAGGTACAAGCTCCAATAATATGTTCTTTACCAGAAGTAGGGAGAAATTCTGTGTGGTAATGGCAAAAAGAGCAAACATCTTTTTTTTTTCTTTTAAGAACAAACATCTTCAGTGGGAAAGTTTATATTCAAATTTGGAATGAGCTAGCAAATACTTGCATAGAAGATTCAAGAGGGTCTTGGGTACCTTCGTATTCATTGTCATTCTGTTTATGACCGCAGACATTCGACAGCCTAACCGTCTAGCAGAAAGAGAGATTAATTAAATTGCTGTACAACCATGGTAGTGGCGGATTTTGCACGTCAATTTTTTAAGGACACTCAAAACTATAGGAACATATCTCGTTGTTTACATGCTGTGCGAGGATTAAGTCAAGCATATTTTCCATATGATGGAAAATTATGCAGCCTTAAATATCATTTCTCAAGATTACTTAACATGGGAAGATGTTTGTGACATTATGTGAAACAAAAAAGCATAATGTTCACTTGTACAGAATGTCAAGACGTGCGTAGAAGAAATCTCAGAAAGAATACATGAGAGCATGAAACACTGCTCTACCATGAGTGGCGAGGACATGCACAGATTTCCTCCCCTCCTTTTTATGTAGTTGAAAGAGTCTACAATAGAAAAGTATACTCCTGGTAGTAGAAATGCACTTACAACTTGTATTTCTAAGAATAAAGGCAAGCACTGTAGAGACTTAAATAACAGGAGGATTGGGGAGGGTCCCTTGGCTTTGGCATTTGGAAGGTAATTGAAGAACATAGCCAGACCATTTTCTGCGGAGTTGTTGGGGGTAGAAGTCCGTTTGCTGTAGATTAAAATTTTAAATGGAAAGCTAAATGTGTTCCTGAATTGAAGCCCTATTTCCAAGCCATTTGGCTGTGAAAGGAGGGGGGAGGATAAAGGAGAAGCTCAAGAGGGACATTTGATGAGGAAAGGACCGTATCTGTGTGTTTAATAAGGAGATACCGGAGGATACTTAGGGCTGTGTGGGAGTCCGTAGAGAAGCAAACGTTTTGAATATAGGTTAAAAGCCTCAATTTTCTCCATGAAGGAAGAGAAATTATCAGCAGAGAAAAGTGGCTGGTGGCAGGTTTTGGGAGGAGGTTAATAAAGAATTAAAAACGGTTGCTGTGATGAACAGGGCAGGGAGCTGACCAGTGGGCATGACAATATTGCGGAGCGGTGCTGGAGTCCAGCTGCCACTGTGTTTCTGGAAAGCGTGATGACACCAATCTGCTCAAAGGTGTGATTTAATCTAACAGCCCGCGGGAGGCTGGGGAATGGAGCAGAAGAGGTGAATAATGGGACCGATTCAGAATGGAGAGATTACGAGTTCGGGTAGCAGAAAGGGACCAAAAGTCTAAGTCCTAAGCCAGTTTGGTGACATGGCAGCCAAAGGAGTTGGGATGGGAATTATGAGTTGTAAAGTGGTCGAGGTGTGGCACTCGACCCAATCAGAAAGCAGACGGTGTCCTCGGGAACTGTCGGGTGAATTCAGGTCGTTGTACAGTCTCGAGTCTCTTCATTGCTGGTGGGTCTGGTCCGTCATCCTTTCTTTGGCAGGTTTTGCTGTAAACGTGAGCTAACCGGGGAACATTTTCGAGGCTCACTTTTTTGTTATTTCTTTTTTTTTTAATTTCAAGTTTTTTGAATAGTCAGGGAATCCCCAGCAAATACCAGGTCTCCTGGAGAAATGAGCGCTCCTTGACTACCGAGAACAGAGCTGCTCATCAGAGCTAGTGAGTGTCCCCTGTGGTCTTTGCCCGTAAAGGAGGCTTCTAGAAAGAGACAGCCCCAAGGCTCTGCATCTTGCTGGGTCCTAAGCCCCTCAACTTTGCTTGCTTGAACATCATCTCTGACAATCAGAGTTTGTGGCAACCATGAGCTTAATTATCTGTAAAGGCTGAAAGGTGCTATTTCTCTCTCTCATTGGACGAAATAAGTTAGGAGAGTATCTTTGTTTTTAGTTATAATTTAATTTATATGTATATAATATAATTTAATTATAATACATAGTTTCTCATTGATGTGATAAAAAAAAATTCACACGAATTGCCATCTCTTACGTCCCAATTACATTAGACAGATGTGATTTTTCTTCTATATCATCAAGAAAATCATTTTTAATCATTGCTACCGTGGCATCTCTGAGACTGTCTCGTTCTTTCTGATCACATGATCAAAGGGATATAGGAGATTCATGGTAAGCTACTGTATCTATAGAACCATGTCCAGATAGACCGTGGGATAGGTTATGGCCTCAAAGTATGGGAGGGACTACTGTAGCATGTCTAATGATTAATATGGATTATTTCTTCCACATCTACTTATGGGGCTCCTTTGCACGTATCCTGTGATATAATTAGTAATAGACCCCGTGGACTTGGAAAATTAGCCGTGTTCTGTGAATAAACATTTTTAAAGATTTTATTTATTTGAGAGAAAGAGCGAGCATGCTCAAGGGAGAGGAGGAGGGAGAGAGAACCTGAGGCAGACTCCACACTGAGCACAGAGCCCAAAGGGGGACAGATCTCACAGCCCCGAGATCATGACCTGAACCCAAACCAAGAGTCTGTCACTTAAATGAGTGCACCATGAGGCACCCATCCTGTGAATAAATTTGATAAATGTTTCATAATCAAGTGGAGAGAAAAGGAAAATACCATGCACACTTTAATGTACTCAAATCCATATTCGTGCTAAATTTCCACAAATAGCTAGAACGTGTCTTAGAAAATACCCCTAAAAGTAAGTACTGATTAAGACCATTTTTTAAAAGATTTTATTTATTTATTTGAGAGAGAGCGTGAGAGTGAGAAAGAGATCATGAGCAGGGAGATGGGCAGAGGGAGAAGCAGACTCCCGCTGAGCAGGGAGCCCAATGTGGGACTCGATCCCAGGACTCTGGGGTCATGACCTGAGCCGAAGGCAGACCCTTAACCAACTGAGCCACCCAGGTGCCACTAAGACAGTTTAATAATGATGATAACATATAATCTGTAACTGGCACTGTTAGAAGTGCTTTATATGTATTGTCTCATTTGATCTTTTGCTTAAACCCATCAGATAAATAGTACTATAGTCACTAGTACTATATATAAATATATATATATA